>NW_015157036.1:0-1381 GCF_000732505.1 Cyprinodon variegatus
GCTGAGTCCTTTACAGCAGATATTGGAGTTTTAAATTTAAAAGTTAATTTTGGGTCATTCAAAGCGTAATATATCAATTTTAACCAGTGTTGCACTGATACCAGTATCAGGCGGGGCCCCGATCCAGCACTAAAATGGTGGTATTGGTATCGGTGAGTACCAATAGGGCAATGATACCATATTGAAAACCAAAAGTTTATTCAACTATTGTCACCCATTCCAGGGAGGCAATAAAAAGTTCTATTGAATTCACTTTGTATTAGTCTGTTTCCTGCTTAACAAATGTAGGCAGCAGCTTGATAAAGCCATGATGGCAATTATTTTACATACAAGTAGTATGCAGTGCTTCATATATACACACACATCTATTTCAAACTGATGGTATTGGTTTCGGCCAATACTGCACAGCCAGGTGCACAGCCGATGCCAAAAAATGGCATCGGCGCAACACTAATTTTAACCACAATTTTTGCCACTATCATCCATCATTTCTTACAGAGCTTGAACTGCAATGAATCATGGGAAATTGAGGAAAGTTTTTAGGTAGAATGTTGTTCAAGACTTCACAGATTTTTTGGATTTTTTTTTTTTTAACGAAGAGCTCTTTTTTCTAAGAACTGGTTTAATCCTAACACCTGGTGACTTATTTCCTGAGGCCAAATTATGTCCATACTGTATAGCTCCTCTCACAGAATCAGATAGATGAACAAATTTGTTTTGTTTTTTTCCTTCACGCAAATTTTTGCTTTGAGAATTTAAACAGATTAGCTGGAACTGCAGCTAAGTATGATCTGGCAAGTTTGTCTTTGTTGTTGATGCAGTGGACAGTTATATGAATATAATAAAGGAATTTTAAACAGCTCCACTTTTAAATCCACTCAAACTGGAAATTATCATTCCCAGGGTCTAAAGCCCTTCAATGATATGTTCTAGAATAAGCAGAGGCTTCTATGCCTGACCTTTGGGTCTGAACTGATATGCAGCTACTTTCCATCAATTTTGTGAAAAAATAAATAAACCTAAATCATGTTGTAACCTTTTCTCATCTCCAGCTTGTATTGTCTTTGCACTATCAGAAGTACAAAGCAACAAAATGAACTCTCTCCATTTAACCGATCCCTTTGGGAGCAGTGGGCTGCCATTGGGAGCAGTGTGGGGTTAACGGTCTTGCCCAGGGACCCAGGGTGTCAGTCCATGGGAGTAGGACTCAAACTTAAAGAGCAATGCCCTAACCACCAGGCCACACACTTCCCAATCAAACAGGTTAGATAACAGTTTGATAATCTAGCAATGTTCTTTATTTTAGTTTAATCTTTTATATAAACACCATGAAACCACAAACTGGTATTTTTTTACATTTTGATGCCACATTTTTAATTAT
>NW_015157037.1:0-1381 GCF_000732505.1 Cyprinodon variegatus
TTTTTTGGTAAAAAAGTTTTAAATATCAAATAAATTTCAGAATAAAAACATGATTATGTCCCACTTGTTGATTCTTCACAAAAAATTACAATTTTATATCTTTGTTTGAAGCCTGAAATGTGGCAAAAGATGTAAAAGTTCAAGGGGGGGCTGAATATGTTGGTAAGCCACTGTTTATATGGATCAGTTCTATCTGTGACGGATCACTGAGCCTAATGAACGTATTCCTAACAGCCCCACAGGGGAAAAGCAAAGGGAATCCAGTAAATGTTATAATGAGAGCTGATGCAGACGGGTTAATGCAGGCGTGGAGTGAGAACTGCTGCATGGCAATATGTACGAGGTTTCAGCTCACTGAAAAATACATTCCTTCCACGTAAATCCAATGGAAGTGGTTTGTATTCAAAAAGAAACCTGTCAGCTTGTATCTGAAGTGCCGAGTCAGCAGGTCTCCCCCACTGGTCATAGAAAACGGGATTAGATTTTTCAGCCTCCTTCTTTCCTCAAGGAAACATATTTTGGTCGCATCAGGGCTCCTATTTCCCACCGCTACCTTCATCTTTTAGTTCATCTTCAGGCTTTGAGACGAGCGGCGGCTGAAGGCTGATTCTGGAGATAAAGCTTTAAAATGATTTACAAACAAACAGCGGTAAATTTTTATATATTTTCACATTGTATGCCAAACAGATAAATTAAAAACTACCATTAAACAGAAACAAAATGCAAATGGTTGCTCTAGGTGCATCTCCTGTTTGCTTTTCTTTTCCTCTAAACAATTGAGAAAGCAGAATGCAATTACCTCCATTGTTTGGCATCTTAATGTTGAAATGTAAGTAGAAGTGTGGGTGTGCATGCGGGTGTGTTACTCCCCATTTAAATTTCTTAATTTGCCTTGGGAGATCAAGTAGGATTAATGTATTTTGATTGATCATGCTCATTTGGTTAATGGACCTGCTTGAGGCGCTCTTTGCGGCTCCCGCTAGAGTCGGCCTATCAGTCTCTGCAGAATGAAAAGTGTCCAAGAGTGTGAATCCAGGAACATGAGTCAGAGCAGGTCTCGTATCCGTAGGCTTATAGGACATCGAAATGAGCATCGCCCTGCAGCCTCTTTCTTTTTGTCTCAGGCCCACTTACAGCTAACGACCCACACGCTCTGAAAATGGTTGAGCTATGACAGCGTTAGAAATCGATGGGGAAAATTGCCTCTAGCCCCTCAGCAAATAAAACCCATGTTTCATCCTGGTCTAAAATACATGTTTTGAGCAAATACAAAGAGTCTACAGCTACAATTCTGCCTCTAGCTGTTGTACAGTATTTCTTCTGGGATTTATCTTTCTTGAGTTAAAAACATGGAATCCTCACTTTGACCATTTTGTCTGAA
>NW_015157038.1:0-1381 GCF_000732505.1 Cyprinodon variegatus
GTATTTTTCCAGTACTTCATATTTTACAACTATTTGCTTTATTTACCAAAAATAGATCTAATGTCATCAACTGAAACTAATCATTTACCCAAATGAGATGGAATTGGTATGATAAACAAGGAGAGGAGTGACTCTGTTCACAGTTGGGTGAGGGTAAAGACCCCTCCAGGCAGAGGTTTGCCTCTCAGGTCAGTGGCTCATAGACATGAACTCACAAAGCACAGAGAGAAAGGTGACTGGGGTCACTTGGGAAACATAGAAAACAAATCCAATCCTGGTTTCTGCTCTTCTTGTTTTTATTAAACCAATCATTACAAAACAGAATATTATCACTAAGTTCTATATATTTTAACTGTCCTTTTATTTAAAGTATTAGTGTTTCGTCGCAGAAAGGTCACACAAAAAACTTGGTTTGTTGCAATCCACAATTTAGGTCAAAGCTTTAGTTGGGTCACTAACACAGGAAGATCAACATCAGAGCATGCTCCACCATATATGGCCATAAGGTTAAGGTTTGGGCTCGTCTCACCTGAATAACTTCACAGGTCTGCAATTTTCCAATATGAAGGGAAGCATAATACTGTAACCTGTGAGCATCATTAGGGTGGGGGAAAATTCAGTCCTGACAGATGATTCTCCTTGGCTCTACTTTTTTGATATATCACCCAAAAATATTTAGGTTAACCTGAACTATTTTCTATAGTTATGCTGTTATATGTGTAGGCTGCTGGAAGACATAGGGACAACTTTTCCTCATTCTGCTTCCTTCTATCTCTATTCTCCCACTCTGCAGTATTTGTTAAGTTCTACTTATCTTAAGGAATGGACAGAGCTGATGACTAAAATAGCCTCATATGAGAGGGTAACCTGAAGTTGTACAGGGAGAAAAGATCTGTTCAATCAGGTTTGTGGAGTATTTTTGAAGACATGACTGGATAAATGTGATATATTTGATACTGCCGTACCATTTTGAGTTGTTTAGAGGTCAAGTTTTGATATGTGGTAAATGCACTTTGTTTGTCTTTGGTTTGCTTTGGTTTTTCTGTTTTGTTGTTGTTTGTTTCCTGTTTATTTTGGTTTGTGTGTTGTTTTTGTCCTTGATATATCCAAAAATTGACAGAAAACTGATGTATATCTATAAGTTTCTTGATATATGTTTGTATTTTCTTTGTATATTCTTTCTGTATGTCTGCTTCTGCCTCTTGAACCCCAGACAGCCTTGGCAGATGGCTGCTCACACTAAGGCCCCGTCCACACGAAGTCAAACCCTGGCCTAAACGCACAAATTTTCACCAAACCAGCCTCTCATCCGTACGAAGCCGGCGTTTCGGGGTCTGTAAACGATCTTTTTTTTATTAAGCCTTCAGAGTTAAGCCATCTT
>NW_015157039.1:0-1381 GCF_000732505.1 Cyprinodon variegatus
GGTTTCCTAAAGGATTAGCATGCAGACAAATGGATTCGTGATGAAACTACATAAGTTTCCGTCCTCGAAAGTGTCTTACAATTTTAAATCAATCTATTCATAACACCTTGATCAAATAATCAGGTCATTAGCATGACAGTGCTTTTATTGCATAATGAGAAGACATGTTTGCCCCTTGATTCAGATGTGTTGGATCAGGCAAAAGTAAAAAAGTTGAAGGACCCTTTAAACCCCTTTAAAGGCTGGAGTTTGACACCCTTGCTCTTGTCTAGATCGTCCAGAGTCCTGTCTTATCCCCTTCTCTATTAAGTTAATGACCCTGCAGGTTTTCTATGGTATACATTTTCAGGGACACAGCTAGTAAAAAAGTAACAAATATTTTATATTCAGAAACTACTTTATATTCAGATTAGAATTTTAAATCCATTTCAAACAGTTTATCCAGCCATAGGATCTAACATTCCTATGACTTTTGGAAGAGAGACAGGCACATAGATTCTCTATCCTGCTAAACAGTTGGTAGAAGATTCTTTTCTATATTCATTTGTTTCAAATTGGCATTCTTTGTTGCAGTTTTCTTACTGTCAGCTTTAGATATATGTAAAGATATTCTTTAAATCATCTGACCATTCTCTTCACTGTATGGTGGCAGGATAAATGTGGGAATGTGGAACCACATTCATTGTTCAGTAAGCAGAGGTAAGATAAAAAAGGCTCCCTGTTATGCAATCTATCCCTGTTATGTTATCTATTCTCCAGTGAACAAGAAAATCATGACTTTGTAATTAAAAGTCAACAGAAATCCTGATCAACTTGACATAGCAAAATTAAAAACATTTAATTAGGTAAAAAAGTAAAAACTTACATTGATTCATTGGAGATTTGGTCGATCAACAGAATCCTGAATGGCGAAAGCACAGCACTGAATATGAGAGCTAAGGGAGTATATAATGGCAAAACTGAGATGTATCAGATGAATGGATCAGACTTATGGTGATGGAACTAAAGGCTACGTTCACACTGCAGCCTGAAGTGAAAAACTTTGATCTTTTTTGTTCAGACTATCATGAATAGATCAGATAGAGGTCACAAATGGACAAAAAATGATTTGGGTCACTTCAGGCTGCATCATAAACATAGCCAAAAAGGGTGACCTAATTAGCCGAGACACTTCAACGAGAGTCATTCCAAACACCATTATACGGAGCCCCTCTGATGACATGGTCAAAAAAAATTTTTAATTGTGGCCACGAAGTAGCATTTCGTGCGCACAAAATACTTATTAATAATATTAATATCATTCCTGGACAACTGGGTAAGCAAATCGAGCGCGCCTTAGACCTTAGAGAAGGCACGCTCGATTTGCTTACCCAGTTGTCCA
>NW_015157040.1:0-1381 GCF_000732505.1 Cyprinodon variegatus
TGGCACTGTTGGCCCAGTAATGAGTTAGAAACGATCTGTCTTTGCCAACATTTATGTTCAGTGATCTCACAATTACTCTCTATGCTGGAAACACAATTATATAACTTCCACATGTGTCTAAGTTAGAAAGAGGATTAAAGCCACTGGAAAAAAAAAATTACTGATATTTAAGAGTTATTTCAGTTTTATATGGGAAAAAAGTAGGGTTGTCAAAAGTATCGATACTCAAAAAAGTATTGATACTGAAATGTTAAATCCGGATACAATACTCGTTTTTAAAAGTATCGATACAGTGCTACCACCAGTGGCACCTAAGCAGTCATTCATCTAAAGTGCAGATTATAGGAAAATTCCCTTTATGAACACTGTGTGATTGAATAATTCTGCGCACTTTTCAGTTTCAGACTTTTTTTTGTAACAGGTGCAGATGCTGAGAATTATTTTTGTTTCTTAACCGGTTTGGCTAGTGTCATTATGTGTGCAAAGCATAGCCAAGGAAGGAACACTGAATTTTAATTTTATAAGTTTTTTAATCAAGCTTTCTTAATATTGTGCACAGCATGCAACCTTTACTGTATTTATATATTGTATTGTATTTATTAATGAAAATATTTCTGTAGAATTTTGGAGTCTTTGTTTTTATCCTTTTGGTATCGAAAATGGTATAGAGTATCGAATATTTTCCTTAGTATCGGTATCAAGTTGAAAAATTTAGTATCGTGACAACCCTAGAAAAAAGTCAGAACTCTGAGATTAAGGTCAGAATTCTGAGAAAAAAAACAGAATTTTGAGATCAGAATCAAAATTTTGAGGAAAAACAGCCAGAATTCTAAGATTAACGTCAGAATTCTGAGATTAAAGTCAGAATTCTGAGGGAAGAAAACAAAATCAGAATTTTGAGGAAAAAAATGAAGAACATTATGAACAAGAGTGCGCTTCCTCTTCATTAGGTTGTTAAACACCAACAGCATCTTCAGTCAGAGGCTTCTCCAGATCAGGTGCAACACAGACTGCTACAGAAGATCCCTCCCGCCTACAACTATCATCAACAAATCATTAAAAAAATAAAGCCTGTGAGTTACTGCAATGTTTAATTTGCTTTTGAGATTTGAAGTATTTTTGAATTTAATCCAATTTAGGAGTACAAGACTGAAAAGAAAACTACAAACGCAGTGCACACTATTTATTTCCAAAGCCATTTTTCGATTTCAGTCATTTTAAGTCATGTTCATAGGTCACAGGAGAAAAAATATATATATTTTTAATGACAGTTTGCTTTATTTCAAAAATCTAGAAAAATGTGAGTTTTCCACCAAAAAAATAAAACTGAATTTATCCCGATGTCCAAAGAAACACTTGGATGTTTTGCATCACAGGAAAA
>NW_015157041.1:0-1380 GCF_000732505.1 Cyprinodon variegatus
CCAGAGTTTGGAACCATTTTCCTCATCAACACTTCATCTGCAGCCTTTGTTGAAGCTGTTAGATTTCATCCGTGAAGACCTGTAGAGACATGAGCTTTAACACTTTAGACATTCCAGCCTCTTCTACTTACTGGGAGAACTTTCACTGCTTTCTGCCTTTGGAAATTCTCAGTCACATTCTCACCAACATTGGGTCGTGATAAATATGGAGATGTTTTTTTATCAGTTTTTGGTCCATGGGGGAATTATTTGTTGTTTCTTGCATTTTGTTTATAAACTGATGAAGGAACATTATTCTAAAATTTTAGTTTCTCTGACATTCACATAATTATTCTTAAGGACAGTAAAAAAAATGCTGTTTTAATAATTGAAATAAGAACCAGAGACTAAATAATCAGGCAGCTACACTGCAATGCATTTAGTCTGCAGTGTTGCAGATCAAATTACAAAGAGTGAACAACTGACTGCCACCATCTAAAGGATTAATTGGCTGCTGCCATGAAGAAAAATGGCCACAGCTGCTAAATTTGAAATTAATGCAAAAAAACCCGAAAACTTATTCAAAATAATAATTTCATAAACAATTTGTTTAATTTACTAACAGCAGAGATACATCCATGGACGTTCTGAAAGGTAAGCTTGTGGGGATATATGTCACAGTATCTGGCAGGAGCGTAACCATCATCTCAGAAGTGAGGAGGACACATTATTCAGAGTAATTTTCCGTCTCTGGCATCAATTTCTCCTTTCCTTAGTGGCTAAAGTGCCATATAATCCCCAACAGCCACAGTTTAACACCAGGGGAGAAACTAGGCTAGTTCTTTAAACTTTAAACTAAAACATTTAGAGTTTTAGCTGCCAAACCTTTAGTGACATAATAAGCCTTGAACATTATGAACTAGTAGCTAGAAGAGCCAAACAGTGAACATCAGTAATCCTCCATTCCTGTGGTCAGATAATTACTTATCAATTAAATGGGAGCGACAGGCTAACAGGGTAATAAGCCACATCATTTCATTAAATGGTTTGTCCAGAAAAGGTTTCTGTGGATCAGCTCCCATGTGAGTGCCACCTGGTGGAGGAATAAAGTATTGCAGATGAAACTCCAATTTCAGCATTACATATCAGTTCTACCTGTTCCAGACACTTGTGTATTTTTCTCTGATTTTGACTCTAGATAAATTAAACTGATTTGAAATGATTACAGAAGTAAACACTGACAGTGAATGCTGCAGGATAAATAAAATCCACCAGTAAAAGAAACATCAGATCTGTTCTCAGAACTTTGATCTGTTATGAATTAGTGGGGCCTGCAGTTCTACTTCTCTGATTGGCTGCCTGGAGTTTAAATTAGTTGGATCAGAAGAATTTGAGAAGGAG
>NW_015157042.1:0-1271 GCF_000732505.1 Cyprinodon variegatus
GATATCAAAAAAGTACTCCAGAGTGTTGTTCAGCATGGGGGTGAGTAGAAAATGAAGGCTAATCATGTTTTGGGTGTACTATTCCTTTAAGATGAACAAATGTTCTTATAAATCTCAGTTTTTTCTTAATAAATTTGGTTTAACATCCTGGTGTCGCAGAAAAAAAAAAATCTAAGCAATGTATCAGAATTGCTGTGTAAAACACAAATCAGCAGCAGAAAACAGACACACAGCTTCAATGATTTGTTTCTGTTAAACATTAAGGTAGGAGTGTTTTGCGATGGAGGCTAATCTGCAACCGCATGGAGTCTGTACTTCCCCAGACAGACAAACCCCAATTCCTCAGTTCCTTATGAACCGATCAGCATGAAGAGGAAAACAAAAAAAACAAGAGAGAGCCTCACCTCTTCTATCATGGTGTCGATAGCCTCAGACAGTTCGGTCTTCGTAGCGTCGCTGGCCACCATGTTCCTCAGTCTCAAACAGTATTCCCTCAGCTGAAACAAAGCACAGCCGTCTTATTGAAGTGGAAACTTACTGGAAGGTTCCATCATCTGATTCCAACAGAAAACCGAGTGAAACGTGCAAATCCCACCTTATGGTTGAGGATGTCGTTCATTCTGCGCGAGGCCTCTGAGCTGTGGGACTCTGGGAAGCACTTCTTTGGAATGACGCCGTACTTCTCTGAACACAACAAACCGTACAGATTCAGCATCGGGTCAGAGATAGCTTATAGTTTTAGAAATAGACCGTGCATCAGACAGACGATACTTTTAGCTTATATTATTGTTTTAATTCCTTGTATTGGTCTGTATGTGCATCCGTTTACCGATTCAACAGTGCATTCAGCAGCCATGCATTAACATCATGGGAAGCCCATGAATGACAGCTCCCTCAATCTCCTACTCATTCCTAGTATTTTGGTTTGATTTTCTTTGTTTAAACTGAGACTGTTACAAACATGTTTTATCATTTAAATGGAGGTATAAAAAGCAATAAGAGCTGCAAGAATCAGACCAAGAAATATAAGCAGCAAACATGAAGGATCAGTTAGACTGGTATCGTTAATCTCTAATGCGTTCTAATTAATGTGTTCATTTATGTCTGACCAATGAGATTGACCAGCATGTCCCATTGTCCTCCATCATTGGTCGGGTTGGAGAGAAGAAACTGGACCAGGCGCCCATCTACCGGCTCCTTCCTCTGTGCCGTCTCCACGCACGCATGGAGGAAGTAGTAGCAACGCTCAATCTGCAACAAAGAAATAAAAA
>NW_015157042.1:1504-2884 GCF_000732505.1 Cyprinodon variegatus
TATGATTAAAGAAAAGTGGAGACAAATACGCAAAACATTGGGAATGTGATAGAAAAGGTCATGCTAACAATAAGCACAGGAGACAGGAAAGGCTTTTGTGCATTAATGCACTTCATGAAGCAAAGTTTTAACATTCCTCTGAGAGAAACCAAACCACCCGCTTAAAGGCGCTGTTAACAGCATATCTCCAAGCACTGTTTGCTGAATTACGCAAAAGACAGAGCGTCATCGCAGTTAGCGTCCATGACAGTGTGTTGGAGCGACATAGTTTTACATTGAAAATCAGAAATGGTTCACTTGTTTAGTTATTTTTTTTTATTCAGTAACCTAATAGGTTGCTTTTTTGTTATCTTCTGTCTAGTTCAATATTGTGCAAGAAAGTTTTTTTGTTTATTTAGTGAGTTTTTAATACAGCTGGTACAATAAATTGGTAAAATGCAATGATGTACTATTTATTCCTTTAGCATATTGTTAAAAAAAGAAACATACTAAGCCACTCATGTTAATAACAGGATTCACTTGATACAAGAAAAAACTGAAATTGTAAGTAAATTTTTAAATTAATTGTTACTTGATTTATAAGATCAATCAAATTTTATTAACAAAAAAAGCACTTGGAGACACAGACCTCCGCCAAGCAGCAACTTTTGCCCCATATTGTGACTTACACCTATAGATAAAATGCACACATGATCAGGATCATTACCAAATTTAAATGAATCGTTCGCTGCCAGGATGTACTCCACTGGTAAAAATATGTCAGTAAAAATCAGTTCATAATTTGACTCTGCAAACAAAACCAACTGCGTTACCTTTCTTTGTGTTTTTGTCTGTAGTAATGCTGAAGCTGTCAAAAGTTACTGCTGCCACCCTCTGGTTTAGTGGGGAACTGCGTGTTCTGCCAACTATTCCTCACAATATTAGAGCAGCTTTACAAAACAAAATCCTGTATCCAGATTATAATCTGTATCAGTACCAACATTTTATGGATTTTTTTCTTGGCATGAGGGACACCTCTGTTAAAAAAACAAAAAGTTTAAATCTCCTACACACAGACAAACAAACACACAAACCCTACTAAAAGCATAAGCCCCATTTACACTACCTTTTTGAAACCGTGCTGCGATCGGTCCAAGTGCGTTAATCGAGATAACTGTTGAGTGTAAATGGCACGCAAAACTGAACAGACCCACACTAACATGGAACTAGCTCATCAGTCGGGTTTGGCGCTGTTCAGTTCTAGCTAAGTTTTCAGATAACAAAGAGCGAATGAGAAGACCACGTCATCTCCTTACAGTCAGCCTCCTTAATCATGAAATTTCAGACATAAAAATACTAGTTTCCCTACGTGCCACATGGTTCCCAGTGAGGATTCTGCTT
>NW_015157043.1:0-1380 GCF_000732505.1 Cyprinodon variegatus
GAATTCTGAGAAAAAAGTCGGAATTCTGGGATTAAAGTCGGAATTCTGGGATTAAAGTCGGAATTCTGAGATTAAAGTCGGTATTCTGAGAAAAAAGTCAGAATTCTGAGAAAAAAGTCGGAATTCTGGGATTAAAGTCGGAATTCTGGGAAACAAGTCGGAATTCTGGAGAAACAAGTCGGAATTCTGGAGAAACAAGTCGGAATTCTGGGGGGAAAAGGTCGGAATTCTGGGGGGGAAAAGGTCGGAATTCTGGGGGGGAAAAGTCGGAATTCTGGGGGGAAAAGTCGGAATTCTGGGATTAAAGTTGGAATTCTGGGATTGAAGTCGGAATTCTGAGAAAAAAAGTCGGAATTCTGGGATTAAAGTCGGAATTCCTGGATTAAAGTCGGAATTCTGGGATTAAAGTCGGAATTCTGAGAAAAAAGTCGGAATTCTGGGAAAAAAGTCGGAATTCTGGGATTAAAGTCGGAATTCTGAGAAAAAAGTCGGAATTCTGAGAAAAAAGTCGGAATTCTGGGGGAAAAAGTCGGAATTCTGGGGAAAAAGTCGGAATTCTGAGATTAAAGTCAGAATTCTGAGTTTAATTCTGATTGTTTTTATCGTCAGAATTCAGTCAGAATTCTGAGAAAAAAGTCAGAATTCTGAGATTAAAGTCAGAATTTTGCGAAAAATGTCAGAATTCTGCGATACTTCCCATACTAAACTGAAATAAAATGTTTAAATCAGAAAACTTTTTTTTTTTTTTTTCCAGTGGCCCTAATCCTCTTCCGTAGCTTTCTGAGCTTAGCTGGCATCATTAATGTTACCTTTCAGGCCAGTTTCCATTAAAAACATTTCTGATCTGCTGCTGAACTAAACATCAGATGTGTTTCAAGGTCTAAACAAAAACCTGAAAGTTTCCTGGTTTAATAACAGATTTTGTTTAATTGGGAGAGAAGAACATCTCTGATGTTTTCTCACGCAGGCCACGGGGACAGCAACAGCCGCAACATCCCCACTCTGGTCAAAGACATCAGCAACGTTGGAGAGGTGTCCTGTGGAAGCTCCCACACCATCGCCCTGTCTAAAGATGGACGCACCGTTTGGTCCTTTGGAGGAGGCGACAATGGTGGGTTGATTCCTGATCAATGGAGACCTCCCTGGAAATGACCCAGTCTTCTGAGGGTTCTGTGATCCGATGTAGTCTGTGGTGTTATGCATCACTGCTGTGTCCTCCTGCAGGAAAACTGGGACATGGAGATACCAACAGAGTCTACAAGCCCAAAGTGGTGGAGGCCCTGCAGGGGATGTTCATCAGGAAAGTTTGTGCAGGAAGTCAGTCGTCTCTGGCGCTCACCTCCACCGGACAGGTAGGACATCTAGGAAGCTCCTCCCACT
>NW_015157044.1:0-1379 GCF_000732505.1 Cyprinodon variegatus
CATGTGCAGAGGTGAGATGGAGACACTTTATTAAAAATTAAATGTAAAATACTGTTTATCAGAGGTGTCAAGTAATAAAATACTTAAGAAGAAATATTGTTTATCTATAATTTACTGGAGTAATTATCTTATCGACAACTTTTTGCTTCTACTCCTTACATTTTAAAAATAGATTCCTTAGTTTTGTTTCATTTAAGCTCATTTTCATTATAGCCTGTTGGTATTTAATTTAGGTTGGTGCTGCCCCAACTTGTTGCTCACCACAGACCAAAATAAATAGTTTTTCAAGATGATGCAAAGTTAAATGTGACTCCGTTACCATTAGTTATAAAACTAAGAAAATGAAGTCTAAGAAAGTTATCATCCAGAATTATAGAAACTTTTTCCTTTAATAGAGTAGAGCAGTAATACGGAAGAAGATTAGGGCCAGTGGGGAAAAAAAAAAAAAAAGTTAACTGATTTTTAAATTTTATTTCAGTTTATTATGGGAAAAAAGTCAGAATTCTGACTTTAATCTCTGAATTCTGACTTTTTTCTCAGAATTCTAACAGCTAACAAACATGTTAGCATCAAGCCATAGCCATGTCTGTTTTAGAGACTAGCTCTCTTGTTTTAATGACCTTCTGCTCCTCCATTAATGAGGGGACCCCTCGGGCACGTAAAAAGTTGCCTAATTCCATCATTTTCCACCAATGTGTCACTGGCCACCTCAAACAACTCACATGTTTGTCAGTGAAGCTGAGTGCTCCACATCTCTTCCTTTATGGTGACCATCTACATTAAGATCCACAATTTTGAGATTAAACTTTTTTCAAATATTAAACTGAAATAAAATTTAAAAATCAGTTAACTTTTTTTTGGGTTTTCAGTGGCCCTAATCCTCTTCCGTACAGTAAAGCTTCTGGCCTTAATAGTTTCTCCTGCATTACTTTTACTTTTATACTTTACGTATTTTTAAAAATGCTACTTTTACATTTTACTGGAGTTAAAAGCTGCAGTTGATCCTCTAACTTCTACTAAAGTGTTTTTAAACAGCAGGATTTATTCTGGAGGAATAAACAAGAATAGTTTTAACACCTCTGTTGTTTAATAAAACATTTTCTTTAAAAAAAAAAATCCTAACTTTATGCATTTCTTTACTTAAAACTTTATTCATTCATTTAGCTTTAATTATTTCTATCTTGTTTTTATATCAAAATACATTTTCAAGATAATTTTTTAGTGTAATTGTTTACATGAAAAAAGTCACAAATAAAACACTCTTATGTCATAAATAGTTTAAGTGTTTTAAATGAATTAATAAAGTATCCATCTTAAAATAAATGACTAAACAAATTACAAATTTAACAAAAAAAATGTTGATGATTATGTGTTTTGTT
>NW_015157045.1:0-1379 GCF_000732505.1 Cyprinodon variegatus
TTGTCACTCGTGCAATATTCTCTCTCACTGTGCAATAACACATGCCGACTACTGTGTAGCCTGTTTAATTTTTTTTACTTATTTATAAGTTCAGTACAATTCTGTAGTACAAGTGCAATAACCCAAGTCAACTACTATGTAATTTTCCCTTTGCTCTCTATTGCGCAGATATTTGGATATCTAAGAGAAACATATTCCAGGACAATAAAAAATTTCTTTTTTTAAGCTTTTTTGAACACCATACCCTCTTTTTATATTGTCTGTTGTATTCTTATTTTCAATGACATCACTTTGTACGCTATATAAGCCACTGGATCCAGAATTTCTCTGAAGGAGTAATCCCATGGTATAAATAAAGTTGAGTCTAAATCTAAGTCTAAAAACAATAGTTTTATGAAAAAAATTGAAAAAGATGATTGAATCATCTGACACTGTTTTTTACTATATTTGCAGAAATAAGCAAATAAACCACTAGCCAATCAAATACAAGCAACTGAAACCATTGGAACATTTAGAATTTTCATATTGGGTCAGAATGTAGCCAGAGCAACATATGATTGATGCAAACTGCCTGAGTTCACCACTTCGGGCTGATGGTGATGGTACTGTATAATGGTTCGGGGGATTTTTTTTCTTGCCAGTCCTTGAGCCCTTCAGTTCTAGATGAGCATAATCACAGCCAACCTAATATTTTTGCTTAATGTGTCAACCTCTTTGACCACAATATACCCATCTCCTGATTGCTACTTCCGGCAAGTTAATGCACCATGTTACAAAGGTCAAATCATCTCAAATTAGTTCACCAAAAATGACACTGAATATATACAATATAACATGGTGTTCCTACATTCCCAAGATCTCATTTGAGTAAAGTACCTAGATCAAAAGGTGCAATTGTGTAATGCCATCATGCCAATGTGTGTAAAACATTTTGGAGAACATTTGTTATAAAAATAAGAATTAAGTTAGGTAAAGGCCTTCCTATTTTTTGTGTGTAATAACATAGTCAGGGAGTGTATTTTTCCATTGCTTGGTTAGCTATTATTTCTTAGTTGTAGTGCTCAATCTTTATCCTTTTTTTCCCCCTGAGCAACTGATATGTATAATTATCTTTAATGTACTGCAAATGTTTCCCTTAAGGAAACTGGCATCACATGGTGGTACGGTGCAAGATGTGAGTTGGTAGCTTTAACCCGCTGAGTTAAATGAAAACGATGAGTTGAGTTTAACCATGAATACTAGTAGCGACCATACTTCTGAATGGAACTCGTTCAATAAGGATAAAATGGAGCTTCCTTCCTTCCTTCCTTCCTTCCTTCCTTCCTTCCTTCCTTCCTTCCTTCCTTCCTTCCTTCCTTCCTTCCTTCCTTCCTTCCTTC
>NW_015157046.1:0-1379 GCF_000732505.1 Cyprinodon variegatus
TCTCCTGCTATTTTTTTTTATTTGGTTTTCCGACAATCAGTTTTTGTTTTTGTCACAGCTTCACGTCCTTCCTTAAACCATAATACTGCAACATTCAATTCAAATCAGTTTATATATATAGTGCCAATTCATAACGTATGTAATCTCAAGGCATTTTACAGAGACACTAAACTGTGGCTAGGCTAGAACAAAGGGTCGCACTATAAACATCACAAAATGGCTCCCTCCATCACATTTTACCAAAGAGAAGTAGCCAGAAGCTAACAATGCCAGAATGGAACAATCAGCCATAAAACTCACAAAATAACCACTTCCATGTCTACACATGGCAAAAATCAAGTAGGATAAAGCTAACAATGCCAGCTGCTCAAACATTATCACATCTCTCTCATGGCAACAAAGAGAAATGAAAGGAAAGCCAACCAGCGTCCATCATTGTCCCCTGCATAACCACATGCACTTATTCACACACACTCTTCATAAAGTCAATGTTCACTTCACGACTATTTTAAAATATCACCATCAACATGTGGAATTAAGGAGATTCTTTTGGTTGTGTGGAGGTGGTGTTCTGTCCAAATCTGGTTCAAAAACCCAGTCAATTCAGTTCAAAAGGCAAGAGAAGTGAATTACTCTGATGTAACAGCAGGGGGGGGCTTTGCAGGGCTTTCATTTGTTTGTTGCTTTTAATTAGTTTCAGGTTGGAGGAAAATCTCCTCCAACCTGAAGGGGAGAAGACACGTTTTTTCGGTCACGAACAATGGCCTCACACTTGGAAGAGCTTATTCTCAACAAGGCCAATTCCACCCAAGTGCATGATGTAGGTCTTGGCGGGAGGGAGCCAGCAGAACCACATCATCCACAAAAAGCAAAAAATTGTGCCTATGAAATTTCGAGCTTGTACCAGTAGATGTTTACACATGAGCTTGCGACACGACACAAGAAAGTTGAAAGACTTTCAACTTTGTCTCTGTGGCATGCCCAAAAACTAATTAGTGAGGCTTTTACTCTTCAATCCACTTTCAACATGACAACAGTATTGCAATTTTGTCTTCTGACTTTTCATTCTTGCTGCCTGGCAAGCCATTTTGGTAAATTGTTGCTTTCAGGTTTAGTTTTACACATCATTAATCCGGGACTTTGAACTGATCAAAGTGTCAAAGTGAAACCTAAGCTCTGACCAGCCAAGTTCAGTCAGAGGCAATCACAATAACCAATTAATTAAGCCACAGGTTCCAGGAGAAGCCACAGCAACGTATTATTTTACCTAGCAGGTGCTAGGTTTCTCCTGCTATTTTTTTTTATTTGGTTTTCCGACAATCAGTTTTTGTTTTTGTCACAGCTTCACGTCCTTCCTTAAACCATAATACTGCAACATT
>NW_015157047.1:0-1378 GCF_000732505.1 Cyprinodon variegatus
TAACTGGCAGTCAGCTTCTCCGTTCACCAACGAACAACCGCATTCTGGGTAAACCCTGTCCGCCCTCCATCGAATAAGACAAACACTGGAAAACCCCCACACCGACTGGAGTCAATAACAGACAACCATTTTCTGGAAACGTGAGTCTGCAACCTATTTAACCTCTTTAAGTTCAAAAATCAAATTTCCCACTGAGTCTGAACTAACTGCATTGTCTTCCCCTCACTTTCCAGTTCTGGTTGAACAGTGTTCTGAGCACCACTGGACTCATCACATCCTTCTCAATAAACATGTTAAACTTTTCCCTGGTTTCTCTGTGTTGGTTTTCTGCATGTGGGTCAGAGCACTTGATAAAATCATGACATCCTTAGCCAGCAGTTCCAGGTAGGATTTGATGTCGCCCGTTCTGGCCCCCGGCAAACACTTGACTATGGTCCCTGGTGTCTCTAATGCCACGTTTCTGACTATGGAGCTGCCAGTCACCAAAGTGGGCTTCTCAGTGGGTGTGTCACTGAGTGGGGAAAACCAGTTAGAAACGCGAACGGGTTGGTGGTGACCAGTGGGCAGAGATCCACGACTACGCTTTCTGCGTACAGCTGCTGAGGCACTTTTGGAGAACAGCTACGTGGGGGGCCTACTTTAACTCTAACTATACTATAATAACTATACATTTTTAAGTCTTTGCATCTGTCATCCACATCATAACACAGAGGCAGAATGAAGTGGAACGTTAAAGAAGGGGATCCTCCCTTCAAGTGGAATGTCATATTTACGTAAATCCGTTAAGAGTACAGGATTTTACCTTGACTTGTGTCTGTGCTCCCAAGTCTCGGCTGTTCACATTTCCCGAAACTGTTGAATTTGACTCCTTCTCCTCTGTGCAATGCATCCAGCCATAGTCCATTGTAAAAATTTCTATATAAAAAGGTGCCATAATGTAGCCTAGTATAAAAACTCTTTTAACACCCCCAGAACCAGTCAATAGTCTGTTGTAGATAGCAAAACCTTGTTTTGGCTTAGAAAACATGCAAATGTTTTTTCCTAGGTGGGACAACATGTTTTCTCAGAAGTTCAAATTGTACCTTGGTATTTTATGAAATACTTTTTGGTGTCCTGAGAGCACACTGAAACCGGACAATTACCCCCTAAAAAGCATTGGAGATGTTTAAAAAGGAATCTCCTCACCTCTGTGCAGCCGCAGCTGTATGGTTGGTCCATCAGTGGCTCTCCTTTAGTCAGGGGCAGATCTAGAAAAATATTTATGGGGTGGCAAGAGGGGGGCAGGAATTTTTTAGGGGTGGCAACATATGGCATTTGTTTACACTGAATTTAATCGCAGTTATCACAGTTTGGTGAGAATAGTATGTAAAGTAAGTGT
>NW_015157048.1:0-1378 GCF_000732505.1 Cyprinodon variegatus
ATTAACCATAATAATCAATAATTGCCTGCATACAGAAACTGGACCCCAGCGCCTTAATAACAGCTTAAAGGAACATTTAATGGATGTTTGGTTTCACTACAATATCATTTAAGTTATTGTAGGTTATATTCTATTATTTCATATCTATGTTTAAATTGAAAATATCTTTAATATTTTTATATGCATCCAATAAATAATGTAAACATGTATTATAACGTGAAAATATAAGGGAAAATGTGAATGAGGATGCTGCTTGACTAGGAATTTAAAACAATAAGTACAGTAAATAAAGTAAGAGTCAATTTGAAATGAACTTTAATTCAGATAAGTTGAGTGATAACTGAGAGGAAAAGGATGACGCAACCAGAAAATTAAAATAAAAACGCAATGATGTTCCTTTTGCTTTAAGGCTCCAAAATTCTGGATCATTTTATAGATGAGACTTTTTTTTAGCAGATGCATCATGTTGACAGATGTTTTTAAACCCGGTTTAGTAAATCGGTCAATAGAAACTACTAGGATGCGGTGTTTAGCTCTATGGGCTCCATGCATCGGGGTTAATGGAGCATCAGTAATTACGGAAGATTATGTAAGAGTAAAAGGAAGAACCCGCGGTAAACCTGGACGGTCTCTTTGCAGGGAACATCGTTCTGGAACTCTCCAAAGACAAACACAACGCCAGCTTCCTGGACAGACAACTGGTCCAGTTCCAGACGTCCATCAACCGGGTGGAGAGCGAACTGAGCGCCCAGATCCGCTACCTCACACAGGTCAGGAAGCTCTGCAGCCTCTGGTGCAGGTGCTGCATACCGGGAATGTATGGAAGTAAATCATGCCATAAAATTAGCTCGAAAGGATTTTAATTTTACACTAAAAAAAATAAATATTTACTGACAAAGACTTTTGAAACAGAAACTAAATGTTTCAATCCAGGTTATTTAGTTTCAGATATTTAAAAACAGGATAAAAACAAAAATAAAATTACATTTATATTTAGTTACTACGATGGAGTATTAGGGCTAGGCTATTTTTTTATTATTATTACGAGAATGAAGTCATCATACATCAACCGGTTTCAGAAAGAAAGCTTGGAGCTCCGCCCAGCAGATGACATCATCAGACCAGCTCCACCAATCAGCAACCAGACTCCACTTTGACATCCTGCCCAGTTTGATGCTGCTGCTAAAAGATTTCCTGATTTATCAAACCGATGCTAAAGTAGAAGTTCACATGATGCTCCACATTCCTCATTTTACGGAAGAAAGGGATTCTGGGAAGAGTTGTTATAAAATAAAACTTTATTCTTCGTAATTTTATGACTTTATTCTCGAAATAGCAAAAAAAATGTCTAGCCTGGCCCTAATACTCCTTCGTAGGT
>NW_015157049.1:0-1378 GCF_000732505.1 Cyprinodon variegatus
TGGATGGATGGATGGATGGATGGATGGATGGATGGATGGATGGATGGATGGATGGATGGATGGATGGATGGATGGATGGATGGATGGATGAACTCATGAGGACATATCCAGCGCTGTGTATGTTCAGTATGTAACACAATAATTCAAAGCAAGTCTAAACATTTACACGTGCAATGCTCTCAAATAAATCAACAGCTATGTAATAGAAAGGCTAAATTTTTTTGCCAAAAAACCATTACAGAGACAAAGGTTGCTGCTCATTGAGAATAACATTGTGAAATATAACACACACATGCAGGTACGTACCACAGTTCGCATGATCAACAAAGCTATTAACCACCTGAACATTTCCATTGGCAGTAGAGCAAATTAAACAACATATTTCAGCTTGTTTGTGTGCACTGTGGAGCTCTCGGTTCAAAGGGAAAAAGAAAAAGTGAAAAAGTGGCTTTGCCTTGAATTCATTTATTATTTCATCGGGGTCCAGTTTCTCCACAAGCTTTTAAAATTTGGTCAGGTGAGTAGGTTGCCACATCTGCCTGCTGTCTTTGTGGGTGGCACCAGCACATCCATGGCTATGCTAGTGAAAAGCAGTAACCTTCTATATCTCTTACACGGATTTATTTTTGAGCTGTGCATTTCAATGCAGTTATTCTGAAAAGATAGATGATAATTAAGCGCTAATAATTCTCCTCTATTAGCAGTTTGTTTTTAAGTGCATTGTAATCTTTCTTTTATCAGCCAAAGTGTTCTGAAACAACCTTTGTAATTATAAAGTAATTAAGATCTGGTGGATTTACCCATTGACTTGATGTATCAGACTACAGCATTTACCTGTATTTTTTTTTAGATTAACAAACATTTAAAAGTTGTGGAGACTGTTTTCAAAAACTTTGATTTCCTTTTACTAACTAATGTAATGTTACCTAATTGCCATGTACTGGGGAAACCTGTACTCTGAGATTACTGCATCCCCTTAGCCAGGATATAGCCTGTGGTTCCTCAGGGACTCAGAGTGAAAGTCTAATATCTAACTGGTGATCTTTGCAGTCTCTTCAGGATGCAAAATCTCCACTCTCTATCAGCTAAGCCACATCTACCCCCATTGGGAGAAAATGCTACTGTGGTTAGTTATTGCACAATGGAAAATAAGGGTCCAGTTTCTAGTAACACTTTCAGAAATTAGTTTTAATTTCTCAATAAAGAAATAAACATTTAAGATAATATGGATGTACATTTTCAGCATTACGGACTTTAAGGTGAGAATGTTGTAAAATGTAAAACAGAAGAGATACCAAAACCAGTAAAGGTCTGCATATATTTAGGCTTGAACAGTGAGGCCATCCATCATATCTGGTCTTAATTTCTCTTTTCTATC
>NW_015157050.1:0-1378 GCF_000732505.1 Cyprinodon variegatus
CTATCTTAGACACTATTGGCTTTGTTCAAAATGTGAATAGTCCCACACATTCTCATCTTCATACTTTGGATCTTGTGCTGACATACGGCATAGAATGTGAAGAAATAACAGTATTTCCTCACAACCCTGTCCTCTCTGACCACTTTCTAATAACCTTCAGGACCTGTGCAGATGAGCTCTGTCAGGTCCTCAGCCACATGTACAACCTGAGTCTCAGCCTGGGGGTGGTCCCCACTCTGTGGAAGACCTCCTGTGTGGTTCTGGTTACCAAAACACCACACGGCAGGGACCCAGCCCACTTCAGACCAGTCACCCTGACCTCTCACCTGATGAAGACCACGGAGCGCCTCGTCCTTGCCCACCTTTGCACCGTGGTGAGCCCCACCCTGGACCCACTGCAGTTCGCCTACCGGCCCAACAGCAGAGTAGACAACGCCATCATCTACCTGCTGCAGCAGGCGCTCACCCACCTGGAGACCACTGGGAGCGCTGTGAGAGTCATGTTCTTTGACTTCTCCAGCGCTTTCAACACCATCAGACTGCTGTGCTGAGGGGGAAGCTGGAGGACGCCGGGGTGGACAAGCATATAGCTGACTGGACCACCAACTACCTCACTGACTGTCCTCAGTAGGTGCGGCTGCACGGCTGCCAGTCAGAGGTGGCACTGCAGCACCGGGGCCCCCCAGGGCACCGTCCTGTGTCCATTTCTTTTCACTCTCTACACCTCGGACTTCACCTACAACACAGACAGCTGCCACCTCCAGAAGTTCTCCGATGACTCGGCCATTGTGGGCTGTGTGTCTGAGGGGAACGAGCTGGAATACTGGTCGGTCATCATGGACTTTGTGGACTGGTGTGAGAGAAACCATCTGTCTCTGAACACCAGTAAGACAAAGGAGATGGTGATCGACTTCAGGAGAACACCACCACCCCACCCCCCATGAACATCCATCCTTAAAACCTTCTCTGACTCTGTGGTGGCCTCAGCCCTCCTCTACGTTGTCGTCTGCTGGGCCCCTGGCAGCTCAGAGCAGGACAGAAAGAGACTGAATCAGCTGGTGAGGAAGGCCACTTCTGTCCTGGGCTGCCCTCAGTGGAGGAAGTGGCTGAGAGGAGGATGCTGTCCAAACTCACATCCATCATGGACAACACCTCTCACCCCCTGCACCAGACTGTAGAGGAGCTGAGCAGCTCCTTTAATGAAAGACTTAGACACCCTGTCTGTAAGAAGGATCGCTACCGCAGGTCATTCATTCCTGCTGCCACCAGACTCTATAATAATGCACAATAACCACAATAACTCCTGTAAAAACCACTGTGCAGCTATAATATAGTTTTTTTATCTATTGACTGTGCAACATTCTGTGCTATATGCTGA
>NW_015157051.1:0-1377 GCF_000732505.1 Cyprinodon variegatus
TTTTTTTTTTTTACTGAAATCTAGATCTAATAGTTATTAGTTTTATCTAGAAGAATGTTTGTACTTCTCAAGGCAAATAAATCAGATTTTGTAAAAAAAAAGAAAAAAAAAAAAAAAGAAAAGAAAAAATAATTCTCACCAAGTAAGGGTCTAAAAGTCTATTAAAAACAAAATTATTAAATCTATTTGAAGGGGAGTACAGGGAGGATAAAATAGGAGTGAGGTCTAGTTCTGCTGGACCCTGTTAAAAACTTCATTGCAGCATCTTGAATCATTTGAATGCAGTAAGCATAATTTTGTCAAAACAAGTAAAAAGATTTGCCATATCCTAAATGAGAGGAAATAAAAGCATGCATCACAAGCAGTTTGTGACCAAAAGTCTTGAATGGCTTCCAAGGAACAATGACTGGTCCATCTATACAGCAAAATTTCTAAACAGAGGGGCTCAGAAAACTAAGATGACTCACAACAAATCGAACAGTTTTCCTCTGGAGCAACAATCAGAATTTCTGTGTTTTTAGAATTTAACAAAAGGCAGTTTTCAATCAGCCAAGTCTTATACTTGATAGACAATCCATTAACTCTGAAGGTTTGGAAAAATGATCTAGAAATAAGTAGAAATTTCTTAAATTAAGTGTATTTACCCTTAATTTGAGTAGGTAAAATGAGATAGCTGGCCAATGGAATGAGTCTTTTTACTCTTAAAATAAGATAATTATATAATATACACTTAAAGTAAGACAATACAATTGTGTTGTCTTATGTTATTGTTCTTATTGTCTTGTTCCATTCGCAAAATGTCTATTTTACCTCCTCAATCCAAGAACAATTGCACTTATTTTAAGAAAAAAAATGACTTATCTAGATTTCAATTTTAATCCGTGTATCAATACTTTATGATCAACTGTGTCAACTGCAGAAAAAAAACATCAAATTTAATGTCTATGGTGAGCTGTATATGGGTGAGAGGTGGGATACAACCTGGACAGGTCACCAGTCCATCGCAGGGCAACACAGAGACAAACAGGACAAACAACCATTCACACACACACTCACATCTAAGATGCCAATTAACCTAACAGTCATGATTTTGGACTGTGAACCCACACATGCTCAGGGAGAACATGCAAACTCCATTCAGAAAGAACCCGGGCCGGGAATCAAACCCTGAACCTTCTTGCTGCAAGGCAGCAGTTCGACCCACTGTTCCACTAAGCAGTACCATCACAACATATAATACAAAATTATGCCATAAAGGCAGACAAAACTGTACATTTATTTGCAAATGCTGGTATATCAAAGATTCTGAATTATAATTTCAGGCAGAAGAAACACTTTTTCCTAATCAATTATCCTTTAAACATAAAATTTATAAAA
>NW_015157052.1:0-1377 GCF_000732505.1 Cyprinodon variegatus
CATCTACAGCATATTAAATAGGCTATTTTTCAACACTGAAACAAAAATCTTTATATTGAGAACGATTAATGATAAAATACTTAATGTATGTAAAATAAAAAAAAAGAATTTTAGTACTGTAAATATACAGTCATATGTTTATATTACTATTTTTTATGTATTTATTACCGTTTCCAAGGATGCAGTTTAAAAAATGAAATTGTCTAGAGCTGTTTTTAACGAAATTTCTTTTTGTATAAAGTTGTGTTTACAAAAAGACAAAATAAATCTGTCTAAGTCGAAGTATATCCAGAGGTGTTCAGTAATAAAGTACAAATACTTTGTTACCTAACTTAATTAGAGATTTTGGCTATCTATACTTTACTGGAGTAATTATTTTTAGACAACTTTTTATTTCATTCATTTTATTTCATTTATCATCTCTAATTTCTACTCCTTAAATTTCAAAAATGAACTCGTTAGTTATGTTTCATTTAAGTTTGTTTTTGTTATGGTCCGTAGGTATTTAAAAGAAAATTAAAACCATTAAAATAAATGACATTGTAACCATTAGTTATAAAAGTAATAAAATTAGGTATAACTGTCATAGTCTTGTTTCTATTGTGCTTTACTTTGCTCCATGTTTTCTAGTTTTATTGGTTTCATTCCTTTTTTTGTTGTAATTTCTAGATTTATTTTAGTTCTCATGTTTTTCTGTTCCCCTCTTGTGTGTGTGTGTGTGTGTGTGTGTTCCTTTCCCCTTGGCTCCCTCGTTGTCTCCTCTCTCACCTGCTCCTTGTCAGCTCGTTAGCCCTGCCTTTGTCTCTGTCAGCTATATGTGCTCTGCCTCTGCTCTCACTCTTTGTCGGTTCCTTGTCTTTGCTGTCCTCCCATGCCTTTGACCTCCTATGTGTTTGGTTTCCCCTGATGTCTCCATAGTTCTGGTTTGCTTTTGATTATTAGTTGGATTTTTGCATTCCTGCCTTTGTTTACTTTTTGCCCCATTAAACTGCAAGAAATCTCCTCAGCCTCTCTGCCTCTGCATTCGGGTCCTCCAAACCTCAACCAAACCCTGACATATAACAAAGTTATCCAGAATTGTACAAAAATATTCCTTTAATAGACTAGTGCAGTGAAGCACCTATCCTTAACATTTCTTCCTGCATTACTTTATACTTTTAGTTGTTTTAAAATTTGTATTTTTATACTTTTACATAAATAAAAAGCTTAAGTTGATACTCTAACTTCTACAAAAGTGTTTTTAAACAGTAGAAATTATGCTTCTACTTGATAAGCAATAATAAGCATTACTACTTTTGACAACAACATTACCTTTTCATCTTCAAACTAAAAAAATGTATATATAATACTAATATATATATATATATATATATATAT
>NW_015157053.1:0-1377 GCF_000732505.1 Cyprinodon variegatus
TATATATATATATATATATATATATATATATATATATATATATATATATATATCACATTATGGCCACACATTTTAATTAATTTAGCTTGGATCTTATGTGATAAATTAACATAAAGTTTGGAATTTTATTAGCTTATTGTAGCTGAGTTAAACCTTTTAATTTCTTGTCATATTGCTGTGTTTGTATTTTGTTTTGTATATATGAAAACAGGTCTCTCTTGTAAATTAAATCTTGATCTAATTTAGAAAACCTGTATATATAAAGGTGAACTAAAAAAGAAAAAATAGTGATGACATAACGGAAAACGTGTATTTTATATTTAAGAATAAAATTGCTGTGCTACTGGCTGCTACTGAACGTTTTTGAAAAGATAATGCAAAGAGAAATAAGAGCTGAGGCACACAGTAAATGTCCCAAGGTCTAGTTTTAAACCCTTGTTGGCTGCATCACATTCTAGCAGTTTTGGTTTTTTTAGTACCTAATCCAGTGCAATCCTCTCTGCCATTCTACAGCTTTCTCATTGACTTTATATATTGAAATTAGAAAAATCCTCCTCAATGTTTTGATCACATATGTATTGGTTGATTTTATATTATATTAATTATATCAATATTAATTAATTGACTTCATTGATCTCACAGTGGAGAACTGTACTTATTTTATCAGCTCAATAGTCAAAAAGAAGGAGGTACCATACATATACCGTATATATATATATATATATATATATATATATATATATATATATATATATATATATATATATATATATATATAATCGCTGAAGTCTCTTATTTAACAGGATTATTATTTATACAGGGTTATTGCACTGGGTATTATATTAAATAAAAAAATGATGCTAATATGGATGATGAGATGAAGGGAAAACTTTTAGGCTTACCTGCTATTTGCTGTGTCTGGAGGAACAGTAGCAATGCACTGCAGCTGGCAGCATGATGGTGGCAGTGTCTTGCTGTGGAGATGCTTTTAGCTTAGATAGGAAATCTAGTCAGAGTTGTTGGGTAGATGCATAGAGTCCAGGAAAACTCCCACTAAGACCTGCAGGACTTTAGATTAAGACAGATGATCATCTTCCAGACAGACAATCACCTTGAACATAATGGATTGGATAGTGATGACTAACAATAGCAGTGTGGGAAAATGGCCTAGTTCAAGTCAAGGCTTGTTTCCAATAAAATATCTTTAGCCAGACTTAAAATTCTGCTAAAAGATAATTCTCCATCCGGTCGGACTGACCTTTTTTATTTTTATGTATTTTCAAAGAAGCAAGGGAACACCTTTCCACACATAGTTTAGGAGCATCACAAGTGTATTTTGTCATTAAGGCAGTGTTGTTCAACTTTAAGGCACACTGC
>NW_015157054.1:0-1376 GCF_000732505.1 Cyprinodon variegatus
GTTAAACTTTTTCTCTTTTGCTAATTTTGCTAGATCTTCAGGTTTTTTTGTGTCTTCAAATGTTTTTTTTTTTCAAAACATGAGAAAAGTCAAATCGCTAAACTAAACCGGGCAAATGATGCAGTTTGATGTTTTTATCCATGTAACCTTTTATAATAAAGAAAATGATGATAACCGTATTTTCCGCACCTTCAATGAATTTCTATGTTAACATTTTCTTCATATATGAGGCGCAGAGGATGGAAGCTGTGGTCGAGGCTGGGGGGGCGTTTTCCATCCGCTAGATGCAGCTGCGTTAAAGAGAATGTCAGATAAATAAGTCCAACTTTATTAATATATTATTTACAATATGACCAACATTCTTCAGCTGTAAACACAAATAAGAAACACATTATTTTAATCTATCCGTTCATTTCTCATCAACGAATCCCTTGATTTCTTCTCCAGTGTCCGAATTGAACAGTTTTTCTGATACGGGATCCAACATGGCCGCCTCCGTCTTGTTAAAGTCGTCATTATTTGAGTCAATGTTGCTGCTGTTGTCTGGCAGTTCAGGGATAATTCCTGCCTTCCTGAAAGCTCAGACCACAGTGGAGACTGATATATCAGCTCAGGCGTTGATGATCCATTGGCAGATAGTGGCGTATGTCGCTTGCCGCCATCTTGGATCGCACCTGTTTGCCTTTGCCATCCCCTGCTCCCACGCACCTCTACCTTTGAATAACCTGTCGACACCAATATCTAGCGGCTGGAGCTGTTTTGTGAATCGACCCGGAATGCCGGCGAGCACTGAACTAGTTTTTTGAGGCCGTCGATGATATGGGAGCTCATGGCGCTGTAGATCAATAGGGACGGAGCTGTGTGAAAAGAGCCACCCTGTCTTCTAACCACTGCTCCTCATCCATCCATCTCTTCCAGTTGGCTTTCATGACGACGCTGGCAGGAAAGTTTTCTTCCTCTTGAAAATAACCATGGGTGGAAGTTTGTGGCCGTTAGCCTGGCAGGCGAGAACTACGGCGAAGGATGACTTCTTATTCCTGTGGTGCAAACATTGACTGTACGTTTTATCCACAGTGTAATTCACAGGAATGGCAAAGGTGAGTGGAACATCGTCCATGTGGATGATGAGCTCTGGCTGGATCTTTTTTCATGATCTTGTTTTTGCGGTATGCGCGGAAAGAGGACAGCTCTTCTTGCTAATCTTCTGGCAGTTGCTGTAAAACAGTAGCTCCTGTGTGGATGGAGAGATTACATCTTTTCATAAATCGAAAGCACCAAGAAGGTCTGGACTTGGACTAGCCTGTTCTTCTTTCTTGTAGATTTAGGGCTGCTTCAGGTCATTAAGGCGCTGCTGACCCGGTTTGGTCTTAACTTCG
>NW_015157055.1:0-1375 GCF_000732505.1 Cyprinodon variegatus
TCATAAACTCTTGCCTCCAACCCTGTGATTGGTCCAGTCGATTTTAGACCGGAGATTCTGAGACTTACTCTCATCCGTTGTTGGTCAGTCTGGGCATCCAGGCTAGCTTCATGCGGGAATGCACATAATCCCTAACTAACTCATTGCTCTATGGGAAAGAGATGAAAATGATCTCATATTTACTTTATCATACTGTCAGAAGGAATAGTTGCAATTGATGTGTACAGGTAACAAACAGCCAAACAACAATTGTAAATCTTTGTAGCTTTGCAACATAGACTCTTTAAGAAAAAAAGTTTCTGTGCCGTGAAAAAGAATATTAGTATGATACAGGTCTTTGCAGTTTTAGAACATTTGATTTTTGGATCCAAATCTTGATTTAAAATTGCAAAATTTGCGCAATATTTATGGCTTAAACTTACTGCATGTAAATCGATCAAACAAACTCAATGGTGTTTCGCTTAATACGAGTTAACTGGAAGAAACAATAAATACACTGCAAAAACAATCTAGAAATAAGTAAAAATTTCTTAAATTAAGTGTATTCACCCTTAATTTGAGCAGGGAAATTTGATAGTTTGCCAATGGAATGAGTAATTTTACTCTTACAATAAGATAATTAGATAATATGCACTTGAAAGAAGACAATGCAATTGTGTTTTCTTATTTTAAATGTATATTGTCTTGTTCCATTCGCAAAATGTCTCTTTTACCTCCTCAATTCAAGAACAAAAGCACTTATTTTAAGAAAGAATGACTTACCTAGATTTAGATTTTTTCTAGTGTAATCTCTGCATTTTCTGAGGCTATTGCAGGTAAATGAGAAGATTTATTAGATTTCGTATTTTATCTTTTTCAGACCTTTCTTCTCTTGCCAGCAAGACCAATACTCATGCATCATGGCAATACATCACAATATATCATGACAAAGTTCTGCAGTTTTCATGGCTGTACAGTGCAAGCATAAAAAAAAAATAATTTTTATTAAGAAAATATGAAAGGGAAGAAATTTCCAAAAAGCCAAATGATAAATTTGTATGGGGAAAATACTTAAATAACTGGTTATTTCCTTAGATGTCCAGCAGCAATGCGGCACAAAAGTGTGCACACATTTACGTCCCTAACTTGCGCATAGTGGGAGACAAGCGCTGTGAGAATATTATGACTCCACCGAGTGTAGGGGTAATAAAAAAACAAGACTAAAGTTAATTAACAATATTTAGTCTTACACAAATAAGGGGATTTCATGTTAACTTTAACCATTCATTGTCAATCTGATAACTTTCAAACCAATTTTTAAACATCACACTAGGTAGACAAACTTACGTAAAACACTAAAATTTTTTACTGCAAACTTACAATGCACTCAATTCAC
>NW_015157056.1:0-1375 GCF_000732505.1 Cyprinodon variegatus
GATGGATGGATGGATGTTGCAGTATCTATAACACCCTAAACACACAGGATTTCAGAATTAGACATCTCCAGTTATTAATTTCATACTCACCAGATCTGCACGCCCTGTTAAAAAACTTCACACCCATGAGTAGAGGTAATGCAGCCTGATGATATTAGACATAATCAGATATCTGACGGGCCTATAAACCCCATCAGATGTCATTTACGTTGAGTTGCAATAAATGCAAAACTCTCTGCAGGTTCTTGTCTTTGTCGTCCGCTCTATTCAGCTGGCTTTAGAAACACACGGCGAGAAGGTGGGGACCGGGTGGTGAGGGCTACAGGGGCGAGAAACGGAAAAGTAACGCAATAGTTACTTTTACTAGTAAATTGTTACTTTTATTGTGGAGTAACTCAGTTACTAACTCAGTTACTTTTTGGGAGAAGTAACTGGTAACTATAACTAATTACTTTTTCAAAGTAGCGTGCCCAACACTAGGGTTGTCACGATACTAGACTTTTCAACTCGATACCGATACTAAAAAAAATATTTGATACTCGATACCATTTTCGATACCACAAGGATAAAAACAAAGACTTCAACAGAAATATTTTCATTAATAAAATACAATAAAAAAATACAATAAACAATAAGAATAATATTTTGAGGATGTATGCTGTGCACAATATTAAGCAAGCTTGATAAAAAACGTATGAAATTAAAATGAAATGTTCCTTCCTTGGCTATGCTTTGCACACATAACAATGACACTAGCAAAAATAAAAATAATTATATGTTATAAAAAAAGTCTGAAACTGAAAAATGCACAGAATTATTCAATCACACAGTGTTCTGAAAGTGCATTGTCCTCTATTCT
This sequence comes from Cyprinodon variegatus, assembly GCF_000732505.1. NCBI lineage: Eukaryota > Metazoa > Chordata > Actinopteri > Cyprinodontiformes > Cyprinodontidae > Cyprinodon > Cyprinodon variegatus. The sequence goes on from NW_015157056.1 coordinate 860, forward strand.
GCACTTTAGATGCACTTTAGGTGCCACTGGTGGTGGCACTGTATCAATACTTTTGAAAATGAGTATTGTATCCAGATACAACGTTTCAGTATCGATACTTTTTTGAGTATCAATACTTTTGACAAGCACTGTTTATGAAGGGATCTGATTGGCAATAAGTCAGTCAGATGCTCCACATTTAAAACATTCTGATTATTACGTTTATAATAACCACAAACTTGTACGTTTTTTGTTAAGAGTTATCCTGCTCCTGTCTCAGGCTCTTAAACAGGTTTCTCCCAGGATTTCCACATATTTCGATTTGTTCATCCAAATAAGCATCCCCACAGCGAGATGCCTCCATCCCCAGGGGTCAACACTGGAAAAAATCTAAATCTAGACGAGTCATTTTTTTCTTAAAATAAGTGCATTTGCTCTTGGATTAAGGCAGTAAAAGAGACATCTTGCCAATGGAACAAGGCAATTTACACTTAGAAGAAGAAAACAGAATAGCATTGTTTAATTTCAAGTGCATAT
>NW_015157057.1:0-1375 GCF_000732505.1 Cyprinodon variegatus
AAAATAATATTTTAGAAACATAAAAACAAGGTGCCTAGGTGTCTCATGAGGGGAAAACTGACAAGTCAAGTTGTGTTGAAGGCCAGGGAGAAAAGATGAGTCATTAAAAATGACTAAAAAGAAGACAGCAGAGGCAGCAGCATAAGATGCAGGGGTAGCCTGTTCCACAATATTAGAGCTGCAGCAGCAAAAGCCCTGAGCTTCAGCTTCAACCTTGGAAAGACCAGGATCAGCTGATCGGTTGACTATGGAGACAAGAAAGGATGATATATTTGAATAAAGTCAGAGCGATACGTAGTGTGCAGCAAGGAGATTTGACCATAAAAAAATCCAAGAGTTTTCCAATAAATGCTGTAGCTTACAGGAGCCATTGAGAGCAGCCAGGACAGGAGAAATGTAAACGTGTTCCTATGTTCTTGTATTCATGTTAAAAGACGAGTTGATGTTTTTTGGAAAAGCTGCAGACGGCTGAGGTCAGCCTGCCCAACATTATACTAAACATGACAATAGCTGAGATGTGAAATAATAAAATTATGAGTTTATAAGTTTCATCTAACCATCTGAGCCAAGATTCATATCCTGAGCATCACAGGAGTCAATCTGAGTCATCTTTTCATTAAAGCTTATCAAATATAATGCCATTCAAACATAGACTTTTTCCAGGCACTTCAGCAGAGGATGAATAACGTTGTATCCCACTTTAACAGAGAAAAGTAAACTGTCACCAGTATAACAGTGAATAACATACAAAATGTCCTTTAAATGAAACGTATCAGTAGGAGATATAATGAAAAAAGAAGAGGACCTGACGTAGAGCCCTGAGGCATCCCACAGCAAAGGGACACAGTGAAAGACATGAAGTCACTGAGACTGACACAGAGGTTCTGTAGGTGAGATAAGAAGAAAAGTATTCCAGAGCAACAGCTTTATGCCAACACAATGTTCAAGATGAGAAATTAAAATGCAGCTGTCCTAAAGGCTTTCTAGAGGTCTAAGAAGACCACCATAATTACTATTATCAGTAGCTAAAAATATTGTGAGCAGAATGAGCAGATTCTGTACTGTTAAATGTTTAAAAACTGAACTGAAACATTCCATTAATTACATTTATCTCCAAATGTGCTTTTAATTTAATAAACAACTTCTGCAATATTTTGAAAGAAAAGGATGTTTGGAGATACAGTTTGAGGTTGGGGGAAATGGATAGATCAAGACCTGCTGGGGTTTCATGTTATCTGAGGAACAGCAAAATAAAGGTCACCATGTTAACGTCAACAGCTTTTCATTTCTCTCTTCAATGACATCACTTATATCCAGGTAGAACTGACACATTAGGGTTGCTAATGAAAGTAAAAATAAAAGAATACCTTTCATG
>NW_015157058.1:0-1375 GCF_000732505.1 Cyprinodon variegatus
ATTAGATAAAATGCACTTGAAATAAGATAATGCAATAGTTTTTTTCTTATTTCAAATGTAAATTGTCTTGTTCCATTGGCAAAGTGTCTCACTTACCTCCTCAATTCAAGAAAGATGCACTTATGTTAAGAAATAATTACTTATTTAGATTTCAAATTTTTGCAGAGTGGAAAAGTAAAATAGATTACTTGTCTGGCTGCAGCATTTTGGATCAGCTGAAGGCTTTTAACTACAGTTTGTGGACTTCCTGATAGTAAAGAATTACAATAGTCCAGCCTTTTTTTTTCTTTTCTTACCTGTGTCCTGTCTGGCGATGTGGCAATAAGAATAATTGTCTTGATGCCAAAAAGAAGCTGACTCATAAATCCTCCTCCCAATTCAACATCTTCAATAGTCCAGCCTTGAAGTAACAAATGCATTGACTAGTTTCTCGGTATCACTGTTAGACAAGATATTTCTCATTTTTGCAATATTCCAGAAAGTTTGGAGCAGAGGTCACCAATGTGGTGCCTACGGGCACCAAGGGGCCCTCACAGACCACATGGGGTGCCCTTAGTGTCTTTTGTGTGGGGCGACGGTGGCTGTGGGGCGACGGTGGTGGTGGGGCGACACCTGCAGCAGCACAGGTGACACCTCTCTCCAGGATGGAGTCACAGCCAAACAGGAACAGAATAGATGAAGCTACTATGAGAAAAAGCAGAGAGAGCAGAACGTTAGAGATTGAACTAACAGAAGCAGCAGAATAAGAGAATAGAGATGGAATGATGAAAATGGGTCCCTGTGTCCTCCAGCAGTCTATGCCTTTAACAGCACAAATGCAGAAAACAGCTCAGCGTAACCTAAGCATTTTGGACGAGGTATACGAAAGCTAGAGCCACAGCGTGGTCAAGGTAGAGCTATTGATTTATGTTCTACCCTGCTTACATGAAACGATTGTGTTAAAGTAACTAAATATGATTAAGTAAATGCCAAAAATAGTTGCATTATTTTTTCAATTGTTGAAAATAATCTAGGATTATTCTGATTCTCTATTACTGAAGAGAGATGCTCTTGCTTTATGAAGGGTTGTTTCATGTAAAAGTAGGCTATTTTTACAGATTAGGATTAGAATAGTTGAAGATTAGGAGGTGTAAGAAATGTATCTCTACAGAGTAAGATTAAGGTCTCCTTTCTTCTCCAGCAAGGTAAGTCCATGTAAAAAAAAAAGAGTTTTATTTCATTAACTCCTATTTTGAAATCATAGTTAATGAAATAAATGACAAATTCTGTTTAAAAAAATAACATTCTGCTTCATTCTATCTCTATTCTCCCACTCTGCAGAATCTGTTAGTTCAATCTCTAACGTTCTGCTCTCTCTGCTTTTTCTCATAGTAGC
>NW_015157059.1:0-1375 GCF_000732505.1 Cyprinodon variegatus
TAGATGGCAATAATACATTGCCCGTACATATCAGTGAGGTGTTCACCTGCGTCAATGGTAAACACAGTGTGACTCACAACCTTCGCTGAATGAGTTCTGGAAAGCCAATTCGCCCGGTTCCTAAAATTATAGAGACACACAACCTTTACACATGAACACTTAAAACCGAGTCCTAGGGCCCAAAACAAGTGCAACTGATAGAAATGGGAAGGGCCTTAATTATTTACAAAATCAAAGCGGATTTCAACCACACAACTTGGAAACTAATTTCATGGTCGAAGCATTTACCTTTTTACAAAAAAACTGCAAAAAATGTTTGTCAGTTGAAATCAACTCCCTGACTGGATTGCAAAATAAAACGTTATATTTTCCCTCCCTAAAAATAAAGTGTGTTTATTACAAAACAGTTAGCAAGCAGTAGCAATTACAGCATACTATGAGACGATCATACACTTATGAAAGGGTGCTTGGTGTCAGCAGGCTATTGTCCTGCTTGCTCTTAAAGTCATATTAGTAACCCCTCTGCAATTCTAAGATCTTCCCACAGCCACAGAGGTGGGCTGCTTTTTAGAGCCCAAAAAGTTAATGGATTAACTCTGTATGTTAATGGATCAATTTTAATTATCTTTTGAGACTATAGATCTATTGTTTAACTCTTGGCAATAATTGAGAGAAAGGAATGTTTAATAATCGATAATGGACAAAAGGCAATGTTCATGCACCCATGTGAAACATACAAAAAAATATTATGTTTTAGAACCCCCATTACCGCAGTTATAGCTGCAGTACTATTGATATGTACCAAATGTGGACACCTAGAGACAGGTGTCAGATTGGAACTAAACTTAATCTGTCAACACCATTTTTTTAAATTTACACTACTTCTTGCTTGAATTAGGAACTGGACTTGTTGGATTTGACTGTGCTGACTTAGGTATATTAGAGCCTGTACACACATAAACTACTCACTAAAAGCAGAATAGTTCAATTTCATGAAACACAGTGACATGAGGGTGCATGGTGGCACTGTTCACAGTTCGGGTTAGGTCCCTGTGTGGAACCCATTTAAATAAAATGTTGGAGAAATCATGCACACTTTTTGTATTAAAAGAAAATAGAAATGCAAGATAAACTGTCTCCGCCTAGCGGGTACACAAGTGCAATTATGAGTGAGCTGTTGTAGACTGACGGGAGCCATCAGAAGATCAGAATTTTGTTCTAGCACACAAAATACGTTCTGGCAGTTCTGTCACAGGAGTGTTTTGATGTTTGTTTGCAACATATCCTTAAAGGAATAGTACACCCAAAACATGATTAGCCTTCATTTTCTACTCACCCCCATGCTGAACAACACTCTGGAGTACTTTTTTGATAT
>NW_015157060.1:0-1374 GCF_000732505.1 Cyprinodon variegatus
GGCGCAAATATATCTCATTAGACTTTTTTGTTTTTGCAGGGCTCTGTTACACTAGTGAAAAAGTTCAAACAGAATCTGAATCCACTTATGCTGAATTTAAGGTTATTGCTGAAGTCACTGAAGGTTTTTTATAAGGTTTTAGCAAAATCCTAAAATGTCGGTGTGTCCAGAAAGACTGAAATCAGGTGTTCCAGTTCCATCCATGTTTAAAGTTGGGTATCTAGAACCTAACATACTCTAAATGGTAAATGGCATGTACTTATATAGCGCCTTTATTCAAGTCAGGAGACTTGACCAAGGTGCTTTACACTACATTCATTCACCCATTCACTCACACACTGATGGTGGCAAACTACAAGGTAGCCACAGCTGCCCTGGGGCTCACTGACAGAAGCGGGGCTGCCGTACACTGGCGCCACCGGGCCCTCTGACCACCATCAGCAGACAATGCAGGTGAAGTGTCTTGCCGAAGGACACAATGACACTGAAAGTTGGAGTCGGGGCTTGAACCGTCAACCCTTCGATTTCAGGGCAAACTCCTACATCCAACGCCACTGTCGCCCCTTCACAAGCATTTGTGAAAGATATATGAACCTGGTTATACTCCTTGGGAAAAGTGTTCGCTAGAAGAGTGAGATTCAATACAATTCTTCAGGCAGTCTGGGTAATCACCAAGTGGCACATGCCTCCAAGTTAAGCTTTTTGCCAATCACAGCAGCACCAGCAGCTCTGATGCTTCACATGATTGATTTGCTTCACAAATAGTGCAGTTAACTGATAAATCAAATCAAATCCAGTTGGGAGGAAAGTGCAACCATCTATCCCTTCCACAAAGGTAAAAGCAAAACTTGCGTCCTTTTGCTCTAAAAAGAAAAAGAAACGCAGCTATTCCATCTAAAACCAGGGCAGCCATCTTTGTTTTGCTTCAGTCTTCCGCCTTTGGTTAATGCGGTAATATCATACAGATCACTGTATTTCATTGGCCCGAAACTTTTCTGTATCGAGGCTGTATCGAACGCATCTGCTGGTTCCTGCCAAGATGTATTTTCGGGAATTCGTGAATTCACAAGTCACGCGATATTTCGTCTTCTGTACAATGTAAGAATTTCAGTAGCTTGGTTAATTCCACCATAGTATCCTGATAGGTCACCAAAACACATCTGAAATTGATGGATCTGACATTCAGCGTAAATCAGGAACTGTGTATTGAGAGCATCATGGAATGGTTTTTCATATCCCAGCCAAAGTAGCCTCATTCCCAACACATTATATTGATGGTTGGTTGATGACTTATCGTATAACCATGTATAATAATCCTTTATACAGGTGATCGTGAGTTCAACTTCAAGATCCAGACTGACAAACAGGTGATGG
>NW_015157061.1:0-1374 GCF_000732505.1 Cyprinodon variegatus
CTGATGATTGAAATCAAATCCTCCAATGTAAATTCCTCTTTTATTCCTGTAGGGGGCGTCAAAGACAAAGAAGTGATGAAAGGGCGGCTTACCTAAAACAACTCTTGCTTTTAAATTTTTAAACTATGGTTTCAAACTAAACTAACAAGTTGGGGTCCATTTCACGAAGCAGGATCACTGAAAACTAAAAGTTTTCTAAACCTGAAAAAAAAAAAGAAACTGACTTTTCCTGTTTTTTAACCTGTTTCAGTCACCATAGTAACATCCTCCTCAGAGCTAACCCTGATCAGGAGCAGGTTTTCCTCCGTCTCTGCTCTCCTTACAGCTAATCACATTTTTTTTATTTCCTGATTTACTCCGATTTTTGTCGTATTTTTGTGCATAAAAAAATTATTAAAAGGTCCATTAGAAACATTAGCTTTTAAAAACAAACATTGCATGTCCGTTTGACGAGTATGGAGGACCAGCTCTACCATATTTAAAAATAAACACAGAAATAAATAAATGCTCAATAAATAAATAAATAAGTATACAATTAATTGCCCCAAAAATACAACAAACAAACATATGTTGGTAGAAATTAAATTATACAGTGAGACATAAATGTATATATCTCTTTTAATTGGCTTCATTATTTACCGGTATTTGCCTTTGTAATAAATACCTTATTTATTTATTCTCTGTTATAATCTTCAACTTTATTAATTACTTATTTTTTTCAGTGCCTATTTATGTGCATGTTATAATATTTTTGTCTGTTTTATTCTTCTTTTGTATTTTTTTTTACCCTATTTATTTCTTTGATGCTATTTATTTCTGCATTTCTGCCACATTATGCAAATGAGGAGGGGCTGTCTGTGTCTCAGAGGGTCAGCCTTATAGACGACGATCTTATTAAAGAATGATCGGCAATTTTTCACAGAGAATTAAATATTTATATGGAGATGATTCTACTACTCCGTTGACAGGGCATGAGACTAATTGCTTTTGGTTTGTTTAATATGAGCGAGATGCGGATTATTTTATTTTTATTTAGTTATATTTACAGTACACAAACTATTGAATTTGTTTTCAGATTATGTACATATAGTTTTATTAATTTTGCAGGAAAAAAGGAATTACTTTAGGGTTAGAATTAGGATTCACTCGATGATAACAGCCTATTGAGCCTACTGGCACAATCTGAAGCCATTCTATGGGACTGATGGCCGCTTATAACGCCCAAGTATAGGGATAACATCCAAAGCGCGGCTGCAGACAGACACGTAGTATTTACTTTGTAAAAGAAGACTGAATCAAACTGAAGAACCCGAGGTTCCATCTATTAGAACGTTTTGATTCTGCATCTTCAACTGCTGCCAGATTATTTCACCT
>NW_015157062.1:0-1374 GCF_000732505.1 Cyprinodon variegatus
AGTACTACTCTGGATGAAAGGTATCTAAGCAACAGTCAGCAATTTGTGCAAATGGGTGACTGCCAGTTATCGTGTTGGACATTGTTTGTGGTGTCTCCCAGGGGTCAGTATTTGGGCCAAAATTATTTATCCCTTATATTAATGACATCTGCAAAGTTTCTAGAATACCTAAATTTGTTTGCAGACAATGCTAGCATCTTTTATACATGTTATCATTTGGATGAGCTTATGGCTGATATAAACCTTGAGTTATTTCGACTTAACATATGGTTTGATATTAACAAACAAACTATCATTAAATTTAAACATTCTTGGTGGATTTTGGCCTGATGCGTTTTTGTATACACACACACACACACACACACACACACACACACACACACATATATATATATATATATATATATATAATATTTTTTAAATATATATATAAAATAGGTTTATTTGGAGGAGGGTTTGTTTCTATTTTTGTTCAGGTGAATTTAGTTTGGGAATTGGTGTTTCGTTTAGTTGATGTTAACTAGTCCTGTTTGTGTGTATTTGGTTGATTAATTTATTGTTGTTTGTCAAATTGTCTGTCCGAAATTGTGTCAAAATAAATTCAAATTCATTCATTCATTCATTCATTCATTCATTCATTCATTCATTCATTCATTCATTCATTCATTCATAAGAAGCATTAGTAAACCTGCAGATTGAGAGCAAAGTGCTCTGTTAGGAACATAACATTTAAGGCTTTATGAATGTCATGAGTCTGCTTCTAGCACTCTGATGCCTGGTTGTTAACCGCAGTGGGAATGCCTACCCTGCTGAGCTTTGACCAGTTTCTCTGTGTGAAGAAACTAACTGCTGTGTTCTCGCTCCTAAGGAAACTCTGATAAGCTTCATGGTTTCTCTCCAGCTCACAGGTCCTGGACTATAAGAGATCCTCTGCAGATCCCCCATAGAAACTTTCATAAAAACCGGCTGGCAACTTCACTCTTTACTGATTCTTCTGGACCAACTCCCAAACTTGCAACAAAATTCTTAAACATTTAAAAATCTCCTGGAAATGCTACATGCATATGGATCATGCAGCTTAATAAAACAATGACAGAATACTTGGGATACGCTGACTCAGCAAACACTCTCAGGAGAGCAGTAGCTGGTCAAGACTGCTCATCAGTCATCCAATCCAGTCACACTAATCTCTTCTTTAAACTCTCCATGAACAAAAGCCTATATCTAAATCAATGTCTGGAACATTTAGCTAATCGGAGCAAAGTCTCCAACATCAGTCGGCCTCTTCTGTAGATCATGTTTCATCTTTCCCAGTCACCTAGCAGATTTCTCCCTTATGTGATGTCATCTCTCTGAACCCAGATACATTTTTTC
>NW_015157063.1:0-1373 GCF_000732505.1 Cyprinodon variegatus
AAGAAATGTAAAAAAAGAGAAAACAGCAAAACCATTTTGATCAAAATGTTTTTCAAAGTTTAATTTTTTAATTGCACTTTTTTAATATGTCAATTTAAAATGTTTTTTCATTTCTAATTTCAAATTGCAGAATGTGTTATATGCTTGCAAAAATAATGGAACAAAATCCACTCTATAGAAAAGTGAGCTGCTCCATAAAGATCCTGCAAAAAAAAAGAGAAAAGAGAAAATTGGTAGTTTTTTCTAAAAAGATTTTTGTTTTCTTCTTTCTTTTAGCTCCTGCACATCTGCATCGAGGGCTGGGGCAACTGGCGCTGGTCTGAGCCGTTCAGCGTGGACAACGTTGGGACTCTGATCCGGACCATTCAGTATAAAGGACGCACCGCCTCACTCATCATCAAGGTGCTGCAGCTCAGTGGCGTCCAGAAACAGGTACTCTAAATCCTAATAGAGCGTTAGGAATATGTTCAACACGAACTGCTCTAAGTATAGATCAAAGTTTTAAAGCATGAAGTGCGTAAACATCCTCAGTCTTCCACTGCCAAACCATAGATGGGAAATCTTGCAATAAAAAGCAGGAATCAGCCATGATTTAAGAGCTGCTTAGCTAACAACCGAATGTTTTCTGTTTGTGTCAATTTGTCCTCATCTGGTTTGCAGTAATAAAATGGGTTCCTTCAATCCAGTCAGCGGATCACAGGGAATCAAAAGCTGGATCACAAACCGGCTCCCTGCTGCGAGAGCAGAGACGAATCTTATCAGAGTTGTTTTTAGTTTTATTTCTGAAAATGCAGGGATGCAGTAGTAGCATTCATAGCAGTGACAGGTTGTCATGTAAACACTGCCAAATGTCACACACGTCTCCCACTCATCAACCTTAACTGGATTAATCCTTTCAGTTTAGCCACAATCAGATTACAGCATATAAACCCACAGCAGTCCCTTCCACTGATGTAGTATTAGGTATATCTGGAGGTAACTTAACGTGAGCAAAAGTATAGATACTTAAGGCTGGGCGATAACACAGCTTTATCGTTTACAAAGATTACTTTTTTGAACATTTTTTTGTTGTTGAAAAAAACCAATTCAGTTTTTGCACTTAAATAGCTCAGAGTGACATCAGTTCATCACTTTTCATTCTGAGATATCTCCTTACAATGGAAAAATCGATATCTAGATAAGTCGTTTTTTATTAAAATAAGTGCATTTGTTCTCGGATTGAGGAGTTAAAAGAGAAACTTTGCCAATAAAACAAGACAATTTACATTTAAAATAAGAAAACACAATTGGATTGTCTTATTTCACATGCATTTTATCTAATTATCTTATTTTAAGAGTGAAAATACTCGTTCCATTGGCAAACTATCTCATTT
>NW_015157064.1:0-1373 GCF_000732505.1 Cyprinodon variegatus
ACATATTTGAATTAATAAAGCAAATGCCATTCCATCTTATGACTATGATTTAATCTAAACCATTCATAACCCTTAATTTTTATCATTGTTTTACCTGCTATATATATATATATATATATATATATATATATATATATGTGTGTGTGTGTGTGTGTGTGTGTGTGTGTGTGTATACTGTTCAAAAAAGGTAAAGGAACACTTTGAAAACACATTAGATCTCAATGGGGAAAAAAATCATGCTGTTTGTTTATACTGATATGGACTGGGTGATGTGTTAGGAACTAAAGGATGCCACATCATTTGATGGAAATGGTCAACCTACAGAGGGCTGAATTCAAAGATACCCCAAAAATTACAGTGAAAAAATTATGCGGTAGGCTACTCCATTTTGCTGAAATTTAATTGCAGCAACTTAAAATGGTATTCAGTAATTTGTATGCCCCCCACGTGCGTGTATGCATTAGGAGCATGCTCCTAATGCGACGACGGATGGCGTCATGGGGTATCTCCTCCCAGTTCTGGACCAGGGCATGTCTGAGCTCATGGACAGTCAGAGGTGCAACTTGGCGGCGTCGGATGGATCGAAACATAATGTCCCAGAGGTGTTCTATTAGATTTAGGTCAGGCGAGCATGGGGGCCAATCAATGGTATCAATTCCTTCATCCTCCAGGAACTGCCTTCATACTCTCACCACATGAGGCCGGGCATTGTCGTGCCCCAGGACGAACTCAGGACCCACTGTACCAGCATAGGGTCTGACAATGGATGCAATGATTTCATCCCGATACCTAATGGCAGTCAGTGTGCCGTTGTCCAGCCTGTATAGGTCTTTGCGTCCCTCCATGGATATGCCTCCCCAGACCATCACTGACCCACCACCAAACCGGTCATGCTAAACGATGTTACAGGCAGTTCACGTCTGTCACATGTGCTCAGGGTGAACCTGCTCTCATCTGTGAAAAGCACAGGGCACCAGTGGCCGACTTGCCGATTCCGGTGTTCTGTGGCAAATGCCAATCGAGCTCCACGGTGCCGGGCAGTGAGCACAGGGCCCACTAGAGGACATTGGGCCCTCAGGTTTTGATGGTCGTCTTGTTGTTGCCCCTCTTGTGCACCTGTTGCTAATTTCATTAACATTAAAGCAGCTGAAACTGATTAACAACCCCCTCTGCTACTTACCTGACCAAATCAATATCCCAGAAGTTTAATTAACTTGATGCTGTACTCTGATTACAAAGGGTTAATTTTTTTGAGTAGTATATATATAATTTTTTTTTGAACTGTGGAAATATCTGATCCATCCATCCATCCATCCATCCATCCATCCATCCATCCATCCATCCATCCATCCATCCATCCATCCATCCATCCA
>NW_015157065.1:0-1373 GCF_000732505.1 Cyprinodon variegatus
CAAGACACAGAGAGTACAAAGGTTCCCATCTAGAACGTAGGTATTTATGTAAGGATATGTAATTAATTGAATTCATTTTTTTAATGAGATAAAATTTATGTAATAAATGAATCAAAATGCATGTATTGAAGTCCTTGCCCGTAATGAAATAACATCTATTTCAGTGTAGTCCTGTTTCCCTGTTGGCTCGGAGCTCATCTGCCTGGTTCTGTGTCTCCTGGATTCTTTTACAGTTGCCTTTTCTATCTCTGTTTCTGTCTCCTTGAACCCCAGTCGGCCTCGGCAGATGGCTGCTCACTCTGAGCCTGGTTCTGCTGGAGGTTTCTTCCTGTTATATAGGGGGTTTTCCTCTCCACTGTCGCTACAAGCATGGTTAGTGTGAGGGACTGGCTTCAGGTCAGTGAATTCAAACTTTGAATCAATTTGGCTGTATGATCTGGAAAACTGCGAAGTGCCTTGAGATGACACGTGTTGTGAATTGGCACTGTATAAATAAACTGAACTGAATTTAATCGAACTGCAAGACATAGATAGCTAAAACTAAATCTAGTGACTCTAGTGAAGTAAAAGGAACCACATGAGTTAAACAGTTTTCTGATGACACTGCCACTGATGGCCAAGGCGCGTCACTGCAGCTCCACTGCAGCTCTTTTCTGCTTGTTATCATAGTTTGCCCTTGAACTTAACAATGCTGTTGTTTTTTTACTTTTTTCACATAGCCTGGAGTTTCCATTGGTTTTTGAGTCTAGCTGGATGCTCTAACGCTCTATTGTTGGTAGGACCCATTTAACATGGATGCACATGACTTCACATCAACCAAATAGCGTTGAAACTTCCAACCTCTTGCCATACTGCTACAATTGTGAAAGTAAAATCTGTTGGGCTCTTTTTGGCATCAAGACAATTATTCTTATTGCCGCATTGCCATACAGGATACTGTAAAAAAAAAAAAAAAAAAAACTTCCGACCTGAAATTCAAGAAAATAGGCTACATGCTAATAGATGCATCGGAGCTAAACTACTGAGGCGTCAATCTGATCATCAAACCATGTTTGAAACACGGAGGGTCAAATAAAAGCTATTTTAATTTTTTTTTTCAGTAATAACTTACATAATGTCTCTTTAACCGAAAGCAGGAGACATTTGACTATTAAATTAATCTCAGTGATCTCAGTATTTTAGAAGCATTTTAACTATTTAATTAAAGACTACTAATGTCTTTTGTTATGGAGAGTGTCAGTTTTGATTGTGTTATGTTTCCTTTTGAGTCCTCAGTTTTACTTTGCTCCATGTTTTCTGGTGGTTTAATTCTTTTTAAAGCTCTGCAAGCTCTGTGCCGTCCAGAGACCCCTGAGTGAGCTCTGTGCCGTCCA
>NW_015157066.1:0-1373 GCF_000732505.1 Cyprinodon variegatus
CCTCCCTCAGACATCTTTGTCTGGTTGGCATCTATTGTCTCACGGGGCCTCTGTGAGTGAGTTTTCTCTGGTTTCCCACACTCTGTCCATTTACTGCTTCCAAGAACAAAAGAAGTGTGTCTGGTTGTGAATCACATTAATTATTGATTCAGTTTACGAGTTTTGTCCCGCTTGCCTCTGAATGAAAATTCCTGTCATCCAGACTCATCACTACGATGCTTTAGTAAAATGTCTGTGAGGAATGCAGACATCAAAAGGATTAATGAACATTCAAAAGCTATTTTCCCTATCTTTTCTATTCAGATAGTTCCCACTGAGTTCCTGGGAGTTTATGATGGAAGGATGAAAGTGAACTATCTATGGATTAACCATGTGAGCAGAAATATAACTATGTTGCATTATTTCAGTTTATAAACAGCAATATTTTTTAAATTAGAGATCAACTTTTATATTTAAAGGATTTAATTAAAGGATAGTTCTCTAGCCTTGATTTAAAGACATAAATAAAAGATCATTCTCTGACAGCGAATTCCTGTTGAGAGGATAAAAAGAATGTAATCAGTAAAATGTGATAAACTTCTCCTTGTTGGTTTCTGCTGAGAGTGATGGGACGATAAGTGTGTGCTCAGTCAAAGTCATTGATCCCAGCAACATGCAGCGGCTCTGCTCACGCTCCGGGGTCACCACTTTCCCAGATTCAAACAGTGCATTGTGCGTCCTCCCCCCCTTCAGTGCTCCTGTGGCTCCCCTGAGATCAAACTATTATCCTCAAGGCAATAATACCATTCAGTGGTTTGCATCCTTTATTGTCTCGTTGCTCTCTCTGATTGGCCAAGACTGTGAGAAACTCAAGGCAAAGCAAGACCCACACATTCATATGCAGATGTGGGGCTATATAAAGCAGGGCTGCAGACAGCACACTTCAGATTCTCGCTACAGAGACCCCAACAGCAGAGCTCCAGCAATGGCTCCTACAATCTCAGCAGCAATAACCAACTCTCAAGAACACTTGCCTCTGAATCACAAGGTAAATATAAAATCGTCAAAGATATAATATTAATGAACATTATTAGTGATCATTATTGCCATTGCTGCATTGCAGAACAGGATCACTAATGAGGTTGTTTTGTTTTGTTTCTGCAGCTCAGAAAGCCTCTGGTGGAAAAGCTACGCAGAGAGCGCATCAACAGCAGCATCGAGCAGCTCAAGACTCTCCTGGGTCCAGAGTTCCTCAAACAGCAGCCAGACTCCAAGCTGGAGAAAGCTGACATCCTGGAGATGACAGTCTGCTTCCTGAGACGACTGCGGCAACAACAGCAGCATCCATCTGTGGACTCAGTAGCTGTTGATCAAGGCTACTCCAGATGTGTTCA
>NW_015157067.1:0-1373 GCF_000732505.1 Cyprinodon variegatus
CACTAATCTCACACGACTCTAATTTCTGGCAACACTACCCATCACAATAAATCGCAGAAAGCATAGAAACATTGAAAAATAAATTAACAGGTCTCTAGTGCACTGCAAAATAAGAAATAAGTAAAGATTTCTTAAATTAAGTGTATTTACCCTTAATTTGAGTAGGTAAGTAAGAGGATTTGCCAATGGAATGTGTATTTTTACTCTTAAAATAAGACAATTAGATAAAATTCACTTGAAATAAGACAATGCAATTGTTTTTTCTTATTTTAAATGTAAATTATCTTGTTCCATTGGCAAAGTGTCTCACTTACCTCCTCAATTCAAGAAAAAAACACTTATTTTAAGAAAGAATTACTTATTAAGATTTAAATTTTTTGCAGTGTGGAACCAACTACCAATTAAATCAGTGAAGCAGACACCCTGTCTACTTTTAAGGCTAGGCTTAAAACTTTTATTTTTGATTAAGCTTATAGTTGGAGTCGCTCAGCTTATCCTGAGCTATCTCTATAGTTATGCTACTATAGGCTTGGACTGCTGGAGGGCATAGGGATCCCTATTTCATAATTTTGCTTCATTCTATCTCTATTCTCCCACTCAGCAGAATCTGTTCAATCTCTAACCTTCTGCTCTCTCTGCTTTTTCTCATAGTAGCTTCGCCTCGTCTCTTCCTGTTTGGCTGTGATACCACCATGGAGAGAAATATCAGCTGTGCTGCTGCCATCAACACCTTTGTTTATCGATGTTGGGGGTTGGCCTGTTTTCCAGTGTAGTCCTGTTTCTCTGACCATGACTGGCTGGATGTGCTCTCTTCATCCTCTGACATGGGAGCTGGCTCAGAGCTCGTCTGCCTGGCTGTGTGTTTCCTGGACGGGGCCGCCTTTTACAGCTGGTTCTTGTATCTCTGCTTCTGTCTCCTTGAACCCCAGTCGGCCTCGGCAGATGGCCGCTCACACTGAGCCTGGTTCTGTTGGAGGTTTCTTCCTATAAAGAGGGAGTTTTTCCTCTCCACTGTGGCTACAAGCATGCTTAGTGTGACTGATTGCATTTGAGTCAATAAGTCGATGCAATCAACTGGTTTTTCTTAGAAAACTTTCAATCAATTTGACTGTATGATCTGGTTGAACTATAAAGTGCCTTGAGGTGACATGTGTTGTGAATTTGCGCTATATAAATAAACTGAATTGAATTTCTTACAAACTAACCTTTTCCTCTTTTAAGTCATCAAAAAAAAAAAAATCAACATTACTGTAGTGAGTTCTTACATCTGTTTTTGAGAATATTTGTGTGTACTGACCTAGACCTTTTACACAATACAACAACAATAAAATGACATTTTCTTTGAGATAAGAAGTAAGTATAAGTATTTTATA
>NW_015157068.1:0-1373 GCF_000732505.1 Cyprinodon variegatus
CCATCCATCCATCCATCCATCCATCCATCCATCCATCCATCCATCCATCCATCCATCCATCCATCCATCCATCCATCCATCCATCTCTGGTGGGAACAATTGGAGCCCTCAAAAAGGTGTCCCAACAAAATCAAGACTACATAATTTTTATAAATATAAATATCATGTAAGAAGAGAAAACAAAGAGAAATAAAAAAAATAAATAAAAAATAATAAGATCTAAGAATCTTAAAAGATGACAAAGAATCCATATAGGGTGATAAAGTAGCACACACGCAACAGAGAGCTTCATAGATTGGATTTCGATGGTGAAGCCGCTGCATTCCAAGCCAAACTTCACCAGGTGCAATACAAAGCGTCAGATGCAAAGATGTTAAGCACACTGCCACTGGACTCCAGAGCAGTGGAGTCGTGTTCTCTGGAATGATAGATTATGATAAATGAATCTTGGTTTGGCGGTTGTTTTTTTAGGGAGGTGGGCTTAGCTCCTTAGCTCCATTGAAAGAGCTTTTAATGTTTTAGCATACCAAGACATTTGGGACACTTCCACACCTCTTCCGACATGACTGTGCATCAGAGCACAAAGCAAGGCCCATTAACACACTGAAAGCAGAATCTGGAATGGATTAACTTGACTGGCCTGCACAAAGTCATGACCTCAACCAGATAAAAACACCTTTGAGATTAACTAGAGCAGAGACTGAAACCCAGGTCTTCTCGTCCAACATCAGTGTTTGACCTTACAAATGCCCTTCTGAAAGAATGGTCAAAAATTTTCAAAAAAAAAAAAATAATAATCCCTTCGTTTAAGCTTAAATGCGAGTCAATGCAGGTGAGCAAATACTTTAAGCATTATGGTTTATTAGTTAAGCAAAACTAAAAAAAATATGTTTATGAAAATTAAAGTTAAATATAAATGATCAAATTTTGGAAAGTTGTCTTTGTCTGCTGGTGGACACCCCCAACCACCCCTCCCTGTCATGATCTGTCCTTTTTGCTCCTTAATTAGTCATTCCTTTCACCTGTCGTTTTCCCTCCCTGCCTCAATTATAATTTATTCCCCTCACCTGTTTCCTCTGGTTTATATTCAGTTCAGCCTGAGAATTCAGGGCCAGATCATTATTTGTCTTTCTGTTAGTCTGTTTGTCTGAGTTTTTGCCTTGGTTCATGTCCTGGATCATAGCTGCCAGTGGAAAGAGTTGGAAAGAGAGTGTTTGTCTCATCTCCTGATCGTCCACTGTTCCTCCCCCGTGGAGTCCTCTGGGTTTTTGGCTCAATATGTGGGGAGGTTCAGTTTTTATCCAGTAAGCCTGGCTCCAGGGAGGAGACCAGTTTAAAGTCCTGCTTCAAGTTCCGGTTCTACGTCCTGTCTC
>NW_015157069.1:0-1373 GCF_000732505.1 Cyprinodon variegatus
TATATATATATATATATATATATATATATATATATATATATATATATACTCTCTGTCAAGAAAGTACCGGGAATTGTCGATTTAAATCTGGCCGGGCAATGAGGCAGGTAAAATTTTTTTTTCCTAGGTTGGTACTACTGTCCTTAATTACTATGCCAAGCTTGAGCGGGATCTGTCAACTAGTGTATTTGCAACAGCTGTTTAAGTCAGTCGATGTCAGTAGTGCGTGCCGATTTTTTACTATGGGTGATTACGTTGAGCAAAGAATTTGTTTAAAGTTTTGTGTTGCAAATGAATTTTCGTGTGCCAATGCATTGAAAATGTTGCAAAAGGCCTTTGGTGATAATGCTCTATCGAAAACTCGTGCATATCAGTGGTACAGAGACTTCAAGGACGGTCGTGAAGTGGTCGAAGACTTGCCTCGTTCCGGACGCCCATCGACGGCTTCGACCGAAGATAACGTCGATAAAATTAAGGAAAGGGTGCTTGAAAACCGTCGTACCAGCTTGAGAGAGATAGCACATGATCTTAAGATATCCCACGAGTCCGCACGTATGATTTTGATTGATATTTTGGGCATGAGAAAGGTGGCCGCACGACTCGTACCGAAAGAGCTGAATTTTCTTCAAAAACGTCATCGCGAACAGGTTGCTTCAGATATGCTGGATCGCTGTAATTCCGATTCTACATTCATGGAACGCATTATAACTGGTGATGAGACCTGGGTCTACGAGTACGATATGCAAACAAGCCAGCAAGCATCGGAATGGGTGAAAAAAAATGAGCCGAAACCGAAAAAACCACGCCAAAGCCGCTCGAAAATGAAGGTGATGCTCATTGTTTTCTTCGATATCCGTGGTGTGGTGCACTACGAATTCGTTCCAGAGGGTCAGACGGTAAACAAGGAGTATTACCTAGGCGTTTTGAAACGTTTGCGTGAGCGTATCCGTAAGAAGCGACCAAATTTGTGGGCGAACAACTCATGGATTTTGCATGACGATAACGCGCCTTCTCACCGAGCTACGATTGTGACTCACTTCCTCGCCAAAAACTCAACGAACGTGCTTCAGCAACCACCGTATTCGCCGGATTTGGCTCCCTGCGACTTTTTCCTCTTCCCAAAACTAAAATTGCCCCTTCGTGGCACCCGTTTTGAGTCGATTGAAGCCATAAAACAAAATTCGGCGCGAGAGCTAAAGTCCATCCCGGAAAGCGCCTATAAAAAATGTTTCGATGATTGGAAGTGCCGTTGGCATAGATGTATTGGAGCAAATGGAGCCTATTTTGAAGGCGACCCAATAAATTTTGATGATTAAATGTAAAAATGTTGTTTTAATCGACAATTCCCGGTACTTTCTTGACAGAATGTATAT
>NW_015157070.1:0-1373 GCF_000732505.1 Cyprinodon variegatus
GCCATTTAAGGCTTTATATGTGAGAAGGAGGATTTTAAATTCTATTCTGGATTTAACAGGAAGCCAATGAAGAGAAGCCAGGATAGGAGAGAAAGAAATAGCCACACTCCTTTTTCCAATTTATCAGCTTATAACCACGTCTTACTTCCATTCGATGGCCAAACGCCACATTTCTCATAAATATAAACAGGAAACAGCTGTGAAATGTTTAGGCTATTCCTCTACCTGCACATCAACTGAAATATGGAGCCATTCTCCTTTGCAAAGTACTTCAGACTAAATCAGTTGCACCATGGGGTCCCAACCCGATGATGGAACCACCATGATTCAACATAACAAACACTGCTTACAGCCCCCCCCCCTCTCTCAGTTTTTCTCCTCTCTCAGACTCTCTGACATCTTCATATCTGTCCAAGTTCGTCTGCCTGGTGTCGCCTCCTGCAGCAGAGCTCAGCTGCTTTTCATATGAACTCGCACGGATCTCATAACCCTGAGCAGCTCTCTGCAGCCTCATTTCACTCTAAGCTGGCACAGGAAAAACAACTGTGTGGGAGAGCAGCAAATATAAATAGATCCCTCAGTTGCTCCAAAGAACAGCCAGCCAAGGGAAGCATCATAGGTGTTAGCGTCCCGCTGAGGATTTCTTTGTGCTTCTGACGACCTTTTGCAGACACTTAAAAGGCAAACGGATTCATCCGTCGGTCTGCTAAAGTCATTTGAGCAATTATCTCATAATTGTGAAAGCAATGGCAAAGGCAACAGGTGCAGCTCGAGCAGAAGTGGAGAGCATTCCAGGCCGTTTCTCCACCTGGTGCATGTGTGGCTGAAGAGGGAGGATGCAGGAAGACGAGTGTTGGTGGCAGTGTTAGCGTCTGTCTGCATGTTTCCTCCAATCTGAGCTGCAGAGGCAATGATTCAAATCTCCACTGTGCAAAAATCTGCAAGCTATTTAGAAATGTTGTTTTAATCAAAAGATTCACGTTAAATCTTTCAGCCTATTTTTTAACCGACGTACATCTGAACAGTCAGTGGTTTGTTGTCAAAGGTCTTTGGTTCCACAGTTTTTCTCCATTTTCAAATAAATCCAACAGCAAAAAGTAACAAGTAATGGCTTCATCAACTGATTCAGACCAAAGCGAACAGAAGAAATGTGCAACCAGGCAGCCAGACTGTAAAACAGAGGTGGACCACCCAGGTCTAGAAAGTAAAAACCTGCCGAGTTTAATTTGGTTAGTTCACCTAACCTAGTGATCAACCGTTCGGTTCGACTGTCTTGGTTCGGTTCATGCGCTGCTCCTTTTTCTCATAGGCGAAGCGTTTACACTCCAGAGCAGAAGGTGGCGGTACTGCGACCAAAGCCAACCACCAGTAGT
>NW_015157071.1:0-1371 GCF_000732505.1 Cyprinodon variegatus
AGGACACAAGAGGGCAGCAGAGGACAACAAATGGAAAACCAAGACTGTGACAGTTACAGTCCCAGCCTGTTGACCTTTGCCACACGTTGCCACCATTTCCTGTCTGCCTGCTTTCAAAAAATAACTAAATAAAGGCACAATTCCAGGCCACACTTTTCAGATTTGTATTTGTCGCATCTCAAAATATTGAAAGTTTTAGGTGTGATTAAATGTTTTGTATCCCAAACAGGAGAATTTCATCTTTTATATCTGGAAACATGCATAATATTACAATATTGTCCTTGTTTTATCTCTCAGATATGTGTTGGTTGGTGTAACTCCTGTCCTCCTTGGTTGCTCTATAGTTCAGCTGCTACATTCCTTCCTTTCGGCAATTTGCTGAAGCACTGCAAACATTGTCCATCTAACCAAAACTTATAATCTTAGATTCGGTCAGAAAGTCTTTGTGGTTATTATACTACTAAGAGAGAGCAGATTCTGCTACATCGTTATTCTTCTTGAGAACAAAAATAAGTGCACTAATAATTGCATTAAGACAATTGCAGTTGGGAAGGCCTCTTGTTTTGAGAATGTATCATTATTTCAAGAACCTTTTGGCTTGATCTAAGATTGCAAGACGTTTTGCAATCAAAGCAAAGACTGAAAGAATTTTCCTCTCTATAAAGACTTTTCCAGGGAAAGAAGCATATCTCTGGGGACACAAGAGAGCAGCTAAAGCTTTGGAAGACTGTTTCTGTTTCCAGAGAAACAGCCTCTGCTCCAATGTAGCCACAATGGCAGCCACTCAGATAGTAACTGTTGCTAATTTGCTGTTTTACTGCCACATGAATGTCTGGTCTTTACCTAAAATGAATAATTCCTGCCGAGTTTCTACTGACGTAAAAAGGTCCAGCAGGCCGACATTTAAAAACGATATAAAACATTAAATGAATGAGTCTTTGTCTAAATAAATTTAAATGTGAAAAGATTATAAATATAATTTAGAAGAAGATAAACATTTAATCATAGTAAACACCAAAAAGAAGTGGAAAAATATGAAGTTACAAACTTTACCTCCACCAGTGAGGTTCTATTTTGCAGATTCCTGAGGATTCCAAATTCATCTGATCAATTTATATGCAAAAACTGCAGAACAAAAGAATAAAAGACCTTGTAAAGACCAGAGGTGGAAAGAGTACTAAAAAATTATAATTGAGTAAAAGTATCTTTACTTCGCCTAAATTTTACTCAGAGTAAAAGTAAAATTACCCATCTCAAAATTTACTCAAGTAAAAGTACAAAATTACTTCATTTAAAATGTAATTCAGACTTAATAATATTACTTTATCGATAGTTTCAACGTGTTGCTTTATTGTATATCTCGTACCATGT
>NW_015157072.1:0-1371 GCF_000732505.1 Cyprinodon variegatus
GATATCAAAAAAGTACTCCAGAGTGTTGTTCAGCATGGGGGTGAGTAGAAAATGAAGGCTAATCATGTTTTGGGTGTACTATTCCTTTAAACTAACCAGCTTAACATTAGAGGCGACTGACATGGCCTCTGCTTCATGTTTGGCATAACATAAGGAGTAGAATAGTTGTTAGCAATTTCCTTGATGCCTATGGATATTACTTGGTCATGTATTTTAACCACTGTTTTCCTTCCACTAAACTTTCCATTAATTCTGTGAACTACCAGAATGAATGAGTGGCTTACCTTCCTTTTCATATCTCAGTGCTATTAAATATATAATGATATAACCTAACCTTTCTGGATTGAGAAGTAGTTTTATTGGCCAATTTAATATTTTTATTTGTATTGAAAAATTATGTTTTTGGTTTTAATTAGCTTTTAACCTTAACTATCAAAATGAGAACAGTGTCTGAGTGATAGCTCTGTGCGGCATGTGTCACATTTCAGTAAGCTTCTGTTTTTCAGAACCACCTCTCTGTGATAATTGGCTTGCGAGGAGAGAAACCCATCAGCGCTGCTACACATATTTGCTGCCATTTATTTATTTATATGTTAGAGAAATCATTAATTTGTCTGCATGTATGTTTGCCAATTATTTTCCACAGAGGAGCTCCACACCGAGTGGGAGTGACAAAAGTAAGTAATCACCAACACTGATTAGTTCTTTAGCGTGACATAAGATTGGACTTTATCTTTCTAAATGATCGTTTTTTAAACATTGTGGGTCAACAGTTGCTGAGTTCGATGGGTTACCATGTGGTGGCACTGGACTACAGAGGTAGGAGCTCTCTATTGTCTTCTTTCTTTGTTCCCTCTCTCCTCTCAGATCCAAGGTCCTTTCCAGTTCATTTTCTCTTCTCTGAAGCCCTATGATCCCTGTAGACCTTTGTATTTGCTCTCTATGAGTTGTTGGCTGTGAAGCAGCCTAAAAGCAGCAGTTCAACCTCAGGTCAGCCTTGAGTGCAGGTTTCCCTCTTGAGTTACAGTAGTGCCATCTCCTGGTGGAGAAAAGCAGTCTTTCTACAGCTCTGTCTCTGAGCTGCAGCTGATGTGAGAACCTTTGGCAGGTTTTGGAGACTCCACCGGAGAGCCGACCGAGTCTGGCCTGACCACAGATGCCCTGCATGTGTACAACTGGGTCAAAGCTCGCAGCGGGGACAGCCTGGTGGTCATCTGGGGACACTCTCTTGGCACTGGGTTAGCAGAAAAAACACAAACCTTTACACTCTGGCATCTTAAAATTAATGTTGGATCCAAAATTGAAAATGCAAACAGTTAAAACCAGATATTGACAACAGAGTGAAAAAACACACCTATTATTTTCTCTTTT
>NW_015157073.1:0-1371 GCF_000732505.1 Cyprinodon variegatus
AGGTATTTGTATCTGGGTCGCAGTCTGGGTTCTTTTGCCCCCAGGCTGTTGTTGTAAATCAGCTCCCAATTTACATGACCAGGCTTGAACCAAACCAGGTTATTATTGTCATCTACATGAGGGACTGCACAGCCCACCTGTTCTAATTCCTGGGAAGTGCTTGATCATGTGGAAAAGAAGGTACCAGATGATGAAGGAGAAGATGGAGGAAGGGGCTGCACAGCAGCAGCAGCAGCAGCTCTGAGCTGCATCTTTAGACCAGCATGTGTTAGAAAGCAGACCTTCTCCACTGTTTCAGACATTGTATGTTTCCTGCCAGAAAATATCACTACTTGTTAGAATCGTTCTGTTGTTTTTGAGCCTTTCTTCTGAAACTTGAGCTGCAGGAGACTTAACAGTTAATAATTGTTGTTGATGTCTCTGCTGTGGAAGATAATGGGACATCAAATAGCTCTGCAGTTAGGTTTGTCCACAGTGCGCTCTCTTTCATGTGTCTTTGAAGCAAACGGCACCTGAAGATGATGTTTCTGTTTGAGCAGCCGCCTGATAAGGAGATGGTTTTTGGTGACAGTGGTGGGTGCTGCTCCCTATGGAGATACAAGCAGCTCTGCACATAATTCATCCAGGGTTTTTCCGTTAGGAAAATTTCAGCATAACAAAGAACGGCTTGAAAAACTATTCAAATCACATTCATTTTGTCATATTTATTGATGTCAGTATTTATTGAAATGTATTTGTTAGACCAAGAAAAAAGTTTAAAGAGAAAAGATTCTTTTTTTTTTTTTTTTTTTACAAATCAAAACCTGGGCGCTTTGGTATTTATTTGTATTTAATCCCTATCTCAATAAAGTAAATCCAGCTTCCCTGTGCCTGAAGAATAATACATTTTCGCACTATATGCAGATGTGTTCAGGATGCTTTAAAAAACAACAACTTTAAATTGATGATAAAAACATTATTCATATTTTTTATTAATCATTATCAGGTATCGATATTACTATTACTATTAATGTTTCAGTTTTGTTGTCTGATTTTTTGGTACGATTTTCACCAATATCATTGTCACTATTAAACTGTAATGACGATTGTGTCAGTTCAGTCAATCAAATATAAAATATTAGGTTAACAATTACAGGGATGGTTTTATGCTGATCATAGCTTTCAATCTTAGTTATTTTTTTAAATTTTGAAACAAAGTTTTATCTTTAATATGACTGCTGCGCAGCGGCGTAGGAAGCGGGGGGGACGGGGGGGACATGTCCCCCCCAATATAAAAGCCAGGTGGATATGTCCCCCCCAAAAATTGTACCGCAAAATATTAGATTTTGACATTTTTTTAACTAGCGTGCTTTTATTTTGAAGGCGCAGCAT
>NW_015157074.1:0-1371 GCF_000732505.1 Cyprinodon variegatus
GTGTCTGCCTCACGGACTAAAACTGGTAGTTGGTTCCACAGGAGAGGAGCCTGATAACTAAAAGATCTACCTCCCATTCTACTTTTAGAAACTCTCTGAACCACTAGTAAACCTGCAGATTGGGAGCGAAGTGCTCTGTTAGGAAACTAAGGAACAATCAGATCTCTGATAGAAGATGGAACTTGCCCATTTAATGCTTTATATGTGAGAAGGAGGATTTTATGAAGAATGATGAGAAGCTTTACCGTCTCCACGGTCAAGTTTCTCCCTATATCTCTGCGCTGATAGAGCTCCATACTCTGTCCCATAGTCTGAGATCTACGGGCCAATCATTGTTATTGGTTCCACACACTCGTTTTAAAACCAGATGGGATGGTTCACTTCAGGCAGTGGCTCCGAGGCTGTGGGATGCTTTGCCTCCTTCTTTACGCTGTATGAATTCTGTTGATTCTTTTAAATAGCAACTGAAGACGCTGCTACTTAAGCAGGCATTTAATTAGACGTGTAGTTTTTATGGCTTTTTTTGTATGTTTCCATTTGTTTTTAAAATGTTGGTATACATCGCACTCTGTTTTATTGTATTGCATTTTTACTGTGAAGCACTTTGGTTTTATCTGTGAAAAGTGCTATAAAAATTCATTTTACGTACTTTACTAAAACTAGTGAATACAAAAAAAGGAATGACCAAGGGGAAAACTAAGGATAAGAGAGTGGACTGGAAATAACTGAAGCCATAATACATGATCCCAAAAATGCTGAACAGAGATAACATAAAATAAACTATAACTGAGAAGTAAACATGAAAAATTAAACAGAACCAAAAAGATGGAATTATATTTTGTGTGTTTGTGATGACTCAGAAGTAAAACTCAACTTTTTTTTTTTTTATGAATCACTAAAATCAAAAATGGTTTTGATGATATTCACAATTAATCTAGATGCATCTATGTTGAAAAATATACAAAATGTTTTTTAAGGTTATGAGTTACAGGAGACCCGCGATTTGAGAATATGTTGTAAAGTTGGAAAATGCAATAAACTCTAAATATTGTCTTCAACCCAATAGCATGCATTAACGAGCCAGTTGTGATAACAGGACTATATGACTGGTAAATGACTCAAACATTCATTTGATCACCTGTATTTTCGTTCTTTTTTCTAGCTTTTTTTTTTCTTGTCCTTGTCACAAGTACAGCCCAACAAAATCCACTCTCTGCATTTAACCCATCCCCTTGGGGAGCAGTGGGCTGCCATTGTGCGGCGCCCGGAGGGCAGTGTGATGTTAAAGGAATAGTACACCCAAAACATGATTAGCCTTCATTTTCTACTCACCCCCATGCTGAACAACACTCTGGAGTACTTTTTTGATAT
>NW_015157075.1:0-1370 GCF_000732505.1 Cyprinodon variegatus
AATGACAGCATATATACAGGCAGGATCATAATCCTGG
Organism: Cyprinodon variegatus; assembly: GCF_000732505.1. Lineage (NCBI taxonomy): Eukaryota > Metazoa > Chordata > Actinopteri > Cyprinodontiformes > Cyprinodontidae > Cyprinodon > Cyprinodon variegatus. The sequence goes on from NW_015157075.1 coordinate 38, forward strand.
TGAAAGAACATGTAGATGATGTTTTGGGGTGTACTTTCTAACTTAAAAACATCTTAAAATTATAAATTTCCCATTCATCACAGTAATGAAGCCAAGCCACTCTCCTGATGTATCTGAGACCATGATTGCATTGAAAGTATCAAAACCAGTGATGTGCTGCTCTTGCGGTGTGGCTGGAGAAAAAACTCTAAACAACCAAATCTGTTTCCAGACATTTTTGTCATTATGTGTGGTGTTTTCTTTTAAGTTTTGTAAAGACATGGAACATTTTCAAATTCTTGCCATGTGAGCCAGGTATATATGATAAAGTGCAGTCCCTGCTACAGAACGAGAATCAGAATAGCTTGTGAAGCTTTGATAAGTCTGGAGCAGCACTCCAGTAGGGAAAAAATTCTGTTTTGGTACAGCCTGTCCAAGAAAAGACCAATACAGACATTATACATGGGGGTGACAAGGTGTCTGAGGCCTTGCTGCTGTCAAAGGCGCTGCCCTTACATTAGCTAAGAAAAAAAGAGAAAAGGATCACAATGGTAAGAAAGGAAAAAATATATTTCATACTTTACCCTTAGCAGGATACAGTGTAAGATTGCCAGAAACATCAGCACAAAGAAGCAACATAGATACTCTTAGGATAATTATCACATAATGATGATTTGTGAGTTTATTACACCTTAATATTAGATGTTTTCCTTAGTAGTTTATCTAATTAAACCAGTTCCACTGTCCGGGTATAGATCCTCATTTTGTATGTGGCAAAGATTTAGGGAATGGAATGAGAGCGTTGTCCATCATCTAAGAACAAAGTGTAATATTTTGATAAGGCTGGCGCCATGGATGTCTACTCATCTGCTAACGTGTATGATGTAAGGATGTGATGATGTGACAGACTAGAGTTGTATAAAATGCCTCTTTAACTGGGCCCCTTACCAAGAAGTGAGCCAGAGGGTAAGCAGCTGCCTTCTGTAATTCTAAGCAACTTCTCTGATCTGAGTAAGATTACTATTTCTCTCAAAATCTGTTATGTCTCATGGTTATTTAATACATATAAGTTATTAAGTGCTACGTAAGTTATATGGAAATGGCTGTTCTAACGGTTGTAGTTCTGAATTCTCCCAAGCTGTGCACTACTTTACACAAGTCATTTATCTAGGGGGCGGGATTGTTGTGGTGGAAGGTTCACAAGCAAGTTTGGTTGTGGCCGGTTTCTCTGAAGCATCTTGCTAACCAGTTAGCAACTTAGTGCTAGTAGGTTCCCTATGGGAAATTCCATTGGGACCAAGTAGCACTAAATTGGTGACTTAGAAACGACACTGTCAAGGAACGCTATGGACAG
>NW_015157076.1:0-1370 GCF_000732505.1 Cyprinodon variegatus
ACTTCATGTTTCCAAAGTGCATAATGGCACCGGTCATTTTGTAGATGCTGTTCTTCTCTTCTTGAGTGAAGCCCAGCACATCAAAGGCATCCTGATCAAACATGACATTTTGATGTTCATTTAGAAACCATTGGTTTGATTTTTAATATTTTTTGCTGCTATAATTCATGGAGGCAGCTCACATCAGTAGCCATCAGCTCTTCAGAGTCATTGATGGAAGCAACTGTTGTCTCTCCTTGGGAGATGAAGGCGTAATCGTAGGGGTTGTTGGTGATGAGCAACATCTCTAGAAATTGAAAAATAATTCCATTATAGAATATTTATAAACTAATGTTATCAAAAAAAGAAAAAAAGACAGAAATCCTTTTGAGTTAAGTTCACCGACTTACCCAGAAGCTCAGGCTTTACTTGAGACAGGATCTGATAGAAAATATGGTAATCCCTCTCAGCTTTGAGCTGGTAGGTGACGCGGGACTTTTCCAGCAGATCTGTTTATGGTGACATATGCTTTCTCAGTTTTTGAAGTCAATAGAGATACAAAATTTGAAATTGATATGACAAAGATTTCTTAAAATTAAGTATATTTTATCTTAATTAAAAGCTTTTTAGATATGAACAATTTTCCCAGTTGTGATTAAATAATAATAGTTGAACATCATTATACTCATAATGGAGAAATTAAATTCTGCAGCTTAACCAATGCCCTTAGGTAGCAGTGGGCTGCCACTGTGCAATGCCTGGGAAGCAATCAGGGGTTAAGGGTCTTGCTCACTGAGCCAGAGTGCAGACTGTGGGGTTAGAACTGGGTACTTGTTTTGGATGGTATTATATTCTTCATGTGTTTTTGCAAGCAACCTTAAGTATTCTGTAACATGTTTAGCAAGGTTTAGGTGTGTTCATTGTTAAATGGGAAAACCTGTAATCCAGCATCCGAAATGTGTCAAATACGTTTGAAGTCAATTTTATCAGGACCACTTTATACATATCCACCAATAGGAGTCTACAGTCAAAATTTTCAATTAGGTGGCATGACTCAATGTATGCAGCATTGTATTGTATGTACCTCCTAGTGTTGCATGTGGATGAGTATGTGCTTACATACTTACATGTTTCAATATCAGCAGAAGCCAGTTTTCCTCTGTTGTCAAAATGAATTCTAATAAATTTACCCTAAAAGGGAGACTCTTATTAACTCTTGTCTCTAATGATCTAATAAGGCAAAAAATAATTAGTTGATCATCGGTAATCAAGAAACTTTACTCTAGTCATACAATTACTTACAAATCTGGAGGAGTTGTCATTCCTGATGGTCTTGGCATTGCCAAAGGCCTCCAGAGCAGGGTTGGCCTGAATGATTTGATCCTCCAGGG
>NW_015157077.1:0-1370 GCF_000732505.1 Cyprinodon variegatus
TGATCCTGGAACCTAGACCCACCTTTGATCCTAGAACTCGAAACCGCCTTTGATGTGCTTAGAATGTAGAACCCAAAACCACCTGTGATCCTGGAACCTAGACCCACCTTTGATCCTAGAACTCGAAACCGCCTTTGATGTGCTTAGAATGTAGAACCCAAAACCACCTGTGATCCTAGAACCCAGAACCGTCTTTGATCTGCTCTAGAACCCAGAACCACTTTTGATCCTAGGAACCAGAACCGCCTTCAATCCTAGAACCCAAAACCGCCTTTGATCTGCTTAGAATCTAGATACCAGAACTGACTTTGATCTGCTTAGAATCTAGAAACCAGAACCGCCAGTCATCTGCTTAGAATCTAAAACCCAGAACTGGAAGTCCTCTTTCTTCCAGCTAAACAGGCAGCAGCAGCAGCAGCAGCAGACAGGCTGTTGGAACTGAATGAAAAACTGAAACCGGTTAGAAACTCTCTGATGGAAGCAGTTCTCCTTCTTCTTCTCCTTTTTCTCTTTTTCTGAAAATAAACCCGATTGTTTTAGATCCAGATGATCCGACCGTGAAGCAGATCAGAAATCAGTTTGGGGTCGATAATTGGACCGATTTTTTTTAACGTAGTTCTGATGAAACATGATCTGAATTATTTTAGATCCTAGTTTGGGTTTTGAAATCATAAATGATCTAATAATGTTTTTCTAGTCTAACGTTTTGCTCTCTGATTCATTTTTTGAGCTTAAAGTAGTTTCTTTGGAAGAAATAAAGGAAAAGGACATTTTTTTTCCCAAACAGTTTTAGATTAAATTTAGCGAGACTTAAGTTATATTTATCAATCAACAAAAGTTCAAATGTCTTTCATCCTATCAGTTGAAGGGTTCAGTCTAGGTTTCATAGATCTATGTGTTCTGTTTCATTAACCAGAGCCTTTAAATTAAGCCCTTTAGTATCAATGTGACACAGACTTCAGCCTGTTTGCAGTAGAGTTTTTAGCCAGCATGCTTCTGCCGAGACGGTTCTGTGTGTTCTAGGTCTTTGTTAGGAACAAAGCAGAGGGAGTTTCTGTTGGTTATTACCTGCTGACATCAGCGCTGACCTAGAACCCCTGTGGTTAGATAGCACCTGTCCTTCTCCTGTTCCTCTCAGGCTCCAGAACCTTCCAGCGTCACACAAACTGGGCCTCATTCTCATTCAGGGGTCACTTTGTCTACTGGATGACGGGGGGGGGGGCTTCACTGCGGAGGCTCTGCTGGACGACGTCCCTCTGAGGTTGATCGGTCTAGTTAAAGTACAGGTGCTGGTCATAAAATTAGAATATCATGAAAAAGTAGATTGATTTCAGTAATTCCATTTAAAAAGTGAAACTTGTATATTATAT
>NW_015157078.1:0-1370 GCF_000732505.1 Cyprinodon variegatus
CCTATGTACAAAACAATTTATGACATGCATAAACTTACCTTCTGAACTTGCAGACTGAAGCAGGGGAAATGCATTGTCCGTAAACAAGCCCACAAAAAAATCTTGTCTCTCAAAATGAGTCGACCGATTCTTAAAAATATGATACCTTCAGAAGAGAACCAGGAGGAAACACCAATCAAAAGGATTCTCACAGATAATGGCATACTTTGGTATGCTGTGAAGGTCCAGTTGAATCAGAATTATTGATTTTTTTGTTGCAAATTAACAAACTATGTGATTTTTACAGCATTTTACAGCTATTCTACAGATATTACAGATATTGTTAAAATTGGCCTTAAATTTACTAAAATCCTTTACAGTGTATACATACAGTGCCTTGCAAAAGTATTCACAGTGTTTTTCTTCTTTTAAAATATCACAATCACAAACTTCAGTGAATTTTATTGGTGTTTTTATTTAGATATATAAGAAAAAACCAATAACTTTTAATCAAATGTATAGTAAAACTGTTGGCAAAATCTTTTACGAATATAACCCTGCAAAGTGTGGTATGGATATTTGCATTAAAAGGATCTTGACTGTACCTATTCTCAAAGCTATATTCTGTATTCAATTGTACACTAAGGTTAAATAAATGCTTTGTTTTTACCTCATTCTTAGACACATGACTGGACACTATATACAGTTGAGCTTACATACTCTTCCTTTAAAATAATAATAAAAAAAGTTTTGTGTTAATTGAATCATTTGTGTGAATTTATAATTTTCTCTAATGGGAGGGTATGCAAACTTTCAAGCAATTCAATTCAATTCAGTTTATTTATATAGCACCAATTCACAACACAAGGCAACCCAAAGGAACTTAAAAGTCAACCAGATCATACCGTCGAATTGATTCAAAGTTTTCTATCTAAGGAAAACCAGTAGATTGCATCAATTCATTGACTCAAAGACAATCCCTCACACTAAGCATGCTTGTAGCGACAGTGGAGAGGAAAAACTCCCCCTTTAACAGGAAGAAACTGTCACAGTGTTACTTTCTGTTTAACTTTGATCCATGTGTTTCATTGGTTTATTTCCTACTTTGTGTTTCTAGATATATTTTAGTTATCAGGTTTTTCTTTGATGTCCTCTGTCGCCCTCCTGTGTGTGTTCCTTTTCCCTTGGCTTCCTCGTTATCTCCACTCACACCTGCCCCTTATCAGCTCGTTAGCCCTGCCTTTGTTTAGTCAGCCATATACTTTCCCTCTGCTGTCACTCTTTGCTGGTTCCTTGTCGCTGTTGTCTTCTTACCTCGTCTCTCCCTGGCTCCTCGTGCTCATTTTCCCCGGATGTCTCCATGGTTTTTGGCTTGTTAACATGTTTAGTTG
>NW_015157079.1:0-1369 GCF_000732505.1 Cyprinodon variegatus
ATTTCGCTGATGTTTTTATTATTATTATTATTTATTTTATTTTTCTGCTGAACATGTTGGGCTGAGACAGGGTGGGAATGGGGTGTTTTGTTCTATCCTTTTATTGTTCATATTTTGTTTTGTTTTTGTTGTTTGTATATATATTAGGTGTGACTATTTCAACATTTGTACTTGTGTGTATATATTAGAAGTTATACCTGCATAAGTATACGTTTATCCACAAAAAAAAGTGAACTGTATTCCTTATCGTGATTATCTTATCATTTGCTTCCATAAAAATAATTTGAAAAAAATTAATTAATTAATTAATACTGAAAGAAATGAGGCCCTGTGTTGATCCTGCACATTATGAGAGTAGGGCTGAAAAAATGAATTGGATTAATCAATTATTTAAATAATCGTCAATTAATTAAGTAATCGATTAATTGCTAACTGGAGTAGAGAGAAATATGTTTTTTAGCTGACAGAGCCAGTGGCAGTTCTAGACCAAATGTATCAGGGGGCCAGGAGTGTTGGGATCTGGAGGCTTGTCTAACTTTCTCCACCAGAGGGCGCCTGAGATCTTCCTCCTGAGGGCGTGAGCTGACTTCGACACACCTGGTTTCCATCTGCTCATCATGAGGCATACTTAAGGAGGAGGAGGCTGACACTTCCCTGCCAGAGTGTTTGCCAGTAATGGTACCAGCAAAACCTGAGCCAGCTTCTCTGATCAGTTCACTGAATTTTTGTGAACTAGTCTTACCCTGTTTTTCTTCTGCCTCTCAGATCCTGACTAATCTGGAAACCTGCCTGATCCTGGAGTAAACAATCGCTTCCTGGAACCTGCCTGTCTGTCCTCCGCCTCAGTCTCAGTCTCTGCCCTCAGCCTGCCGGCCAGCCTCCAGACCCACAAGGTTCCCCCCTGCTGATCTGATTCTCTTCAGAGCAGGTATTATTCCAAGTCACCTTAAAACTGCAAGTTTCCTGGATCCACTCTAACTGATCTGTCCTCCTCTAGTGGCTTCCAGTCTGACGAGCCAAGATCCTGTGCACAATTATTGTAAACTTTGTGAATAAACTATTTAACCTTTTCCCTGTCTTAAGAGTGATTCTGCATGGGTTAGACGCTTAGACCCCAACATGACAAGGAGGGGGCCAGGAGGGGGCCAGGAGGGGGCCAGCGTATTTCTATGGATGAACAGAAAAGCATAAAAGTAAAAAACAGGACAAGGAATTTATATATATTAAGATAGCTGCATGAAATGACAGTTCTATTTAATTAGGTTTAATTAAAATTCTGTTTCTTATTAGGTCAATATACATTCATAATTTAGGAATTTTACATATTTATGACTAAATTTATGTTAAAAAAAGATTGTTTTGTATTTAA
>NW_015157080.1:0-1369 GCF_000732505.1 Cyprinodon variegatus
AACCTGCAGATTGAGAGCGAAGTGCTCTGTTAGGAACATAAGGAACAATCAGATCTCTGATATCAGATGGAGCTTGGCCATTTAAGGCTTTATGTAAAAACATTTCTTAAAAAGTAAACAAATAAAACTTATTTAGCAGAGTAGCCATGGCATCTACTTCTAGTTTAGCTCTATGAGCAAACTTCAAGAGATTCAACTAAGGGGATTCATAATACATCAACGTTTGAATTACTATTCTTAATGTATGAACAGTCCAGTATAAAAGCTGCACTTGAATGCACCATCAGACGTCCTGGTAAATGGAGGCTTCTTGCATCTGTTTGTGGCTCTGCTGTTAGCTCCTTTGTTCAGGTGTTAGTGGGACTGAAAACACCTAAACCCATTCCCCCTTGGTCAGACCGCTACAGATCCGGAAACAAACCCCCAAGTCATGAACAGAACTGATGAATGCTGAGAAAGCCAGTGAAGAGTAGCCAGCATGGGGTCCAACTGTCAGGAACACATGGGCAGCTGGGATCAACCAATCAGATCTCAGGGAAAGAATCCCATCAAATAGGCTCAAAATGCACCTCTGATGATCCTGCATATAGAAACCCATCTGACCCCCTTAGAGCAGAAGAAACTGAAAGCAGGTTGGATAGAACATCATTTAAGTTATTTAAAAATCACAAGTAATAAAATGAACAACTGAAAACATTTAGGCTGTATTATAACATCACTTTTATCTGTACTGCTGTTATTAGCATTGTGTTTGTTGTGGGAGATAATTACACATTTGGGTTTTGGGGGCGGGGGGTGCTGGGGGGTCTCTCTGGAATGTGACGGCCTCCGAGGACAGACCACTGACACCTGACCAGCCAACAAAGCTCGGCTCAGCTTCCAGTCTATTTGCCGTCTTTCATCACATGACTTCATGTTTCCTGTTGATGCCCCTAAAAACACGACGTTTCCTCTGAAGTGGCAGCTTGGCAGCAAACAGTCTGTTTGTTAAACAGACGGCTCAATTTCACCACTTTGTTTCATCCAGTCAACGCAAGGAGCTGAATTTAATGGCATCAACCGAAAGGAGACGTTTATCATGTAGAGAAAAAGGCGTTTTAGAGAGTCGGATTTTAAGCACATAGACATCTGGTGTTGCTGAAAGCTTGATCCTTTTAGCAACCAAAGCATGAAACAAACATGAGCCAGTCTGACATGAAAACTGCATCACAGCTGTTTCTGTTTAACTGTGGAGCTAGCTAACTGTTAGCTTTTTAAACATAGAAAGTCCTGATAGATCAGAGCTTCTATGCTTCTTTTTCTATGTCTGCTTCTGTCTCCTTGAACCCCAGTGGGCCTCAGCAGATGGCCGCTCACACTGAGCCTGGTT
>NW_015157081.1:0-1369 GCF_000732505.1 Cyprinodon variegatus
TTTGAATGTCAGCAGACAGCAAGAAGCCTCCCAGATCTCCAGATGCATTTGAGATATCAAAAAAGTACTCCAGAGTGTTGTTCAGCATGGAGGTGAGTAGAAAATGAAGCCTAATCATGTTTTGGGTGTACTATTCCTTTAATCTCTCAGTTCCTCTGAAGCAGTCATTTCTTATTCGTATGTTAAAGTAGCTCAAACCTTTACTAGAAGATTATCTAAATGATTTGATTGATTAAATCATGAATTAAACCTCCAGATGAGGAAAATGTGTTAATTACAGCTATACCAAAGGCCAGCTCTTCACTGTGTTCTGAAGTTCCTTTTTATTTTATTTTTTTGTTTGTTTTTGGTCTCTTATACAGCTTTTAACAGGTTTGCTGATTTTCTTGGTGGATATTACAAGAGCCGCCTCTCTTGTCCTTGATTTTTACATTGCAGGGGATTCCTCCCAGTTGGAGGTGAAAGGGAAAGATGTGCACATCTTGAGGCTGGAGCTTTTTTTAGACTTTAGTTATGTCCTGATTTGCTCCAAGTAATAGAAGTTAATTTAGATGTTAGTGATAAGACGGGGGTGGACCAACATTTATTGCACATCATGATGCTGCTTCTTCTTTTCTCCAATAAACGTAACACTGATCGTTATGACCTCAGGATATGTTTCACCGGGGATGGTAACACTTAAACTTCTTCAGCAGCATCTTCAGAAGAACAGCTCTTCCAAGCATCATTCTTTGAAACTATACAATTATTCAACAGGTTCCTAAATACATAGAAATGTATGTCTGGCTGGATGATAGTCTCTCATTTTAACAGCACATTAATTGAGATTTAATGCAGATTAATGCAGATTTAAATAACTCAAACATAATGTGTTCATCTTTGACTTCTTTTCTGCCAAACTCTGCTATGGTGACATCACAACTCTGACATCACTTCACTGCAGAAATTCAATGTTATGAATGTTTTATAATGAAACGGTCTTAACATTCACATTACTGCTACCTTTAATGCTCTATGGTAAACTGGTAATCCTTACATAACAAAAGCCAAATCCACTGGTATGCGCTTATTTATAAATGTCTAATAGAAATGTTTCCTCCCTCTCTTTGTGACGTATTATAAGCTTATATGACTAAAACACGCTCCACCCGACTCATTATGCTGCTGTTCCTAAATTAGAATGAAGGCATTAATGACTAACCATCAAAAAGCACTAAAGCAGAACTCTAATGGTCAGAAATTTTAAAATTGTGTTAATTTTTCTAGTGAATATGTGGCCTGAAACCTGCACACATATGGCTTAATATTTAGTTTTTAATTTCTTTATATGTAATATAGCACAGTATTATTTTGATAGAATTTTTTTTTT
>NW_015157082.1:0-1368 GCF_000732505.1 Cyprinodon variegatus
GAGTTTTTCCTCTCCACTGTCGCTACAAGCACGCTCAGTGTGAGGGATTGCATTCAAATCAATGAGTCGATGCAATCAACTGGGTTTCCTTAGATGGAAAATTATGAATCAATTTGACTGTATGATCTGGTGAACTGTAAAGTGCCTTGAGATGACATGTTGTGAATTAGCACTAAACTGAATTTTAAACTGAATAACAAAGGTTTAGAAATGAAAAATGCTTTTACTGCCACAAGTATCTTCAGTTTTAAAAAAACATACTTGCAAAACACCTCCATATCCACCTCCATATGACTTTGACAGAAACAACAACCAGAGCAACTATCAAAGCTTAACGTCAGTCATCTACTTTTTCTCTGAGAAGGTAAATTACTAAGAATAACCTTGAAGATGAAGTCAGCATAATGAGGAAGCGGCTAAACTTTAGTGATACTTAAAGAGGATTACCTGATGATGAACAACACATCTTGGCAGTTTCTCTGCACACAATGGATAATTACAAAGTATAATGTATACTGCTCACAGAGGATACACAAGCGCTGCCTTTAAGGATACATTTACATTTAAGCAGATACCTTACAAGCCTGCAATGAAAATAAGATCCCAAGGGTCCTGCAGGACAGAAATAGATGGGTGCAGAATATATTTAAACAGTGGTTAGTCTCATCGGCGTGGGAGAAATATAATAAGCCATCATTATTAGACTTAACCAGGCATGGAGATGCCTTCTTCCAAGTAAACTATACGGCTCCCACCAACAATAGATATTGCCATACTTAAGTGATGACTTCTATATAAACAATGCCATCATAATTGTTTTGAAACCTCACATTAAGGATTCTAATTTCCATAATGGACCTAAGGGTAGAGAAAGAAAAGCTTAGCCCCGATCTTTATTTGAAAGGTGGTCAGTAAAGAGGCTCTACTGACAAGAAGAACAGGATAGCAATAAACTTTTTGTACAATAAACATCTCGGTATAGCAAAGATACAGCAAAACAATATCTGCTAATAGAGTTAGCAGATATGTATTCAAATTTACAGAATTATATAGGCATAGACTGGGAAGATAAAACCCTGAAGAAGCCTGAAATGGTCATTTTAAACATACTCTGATTGGGGAAAATATAGTCTATTCATAAAATATAGTTTATTCAAGTATGAAACCTCCTGTTACTGTAGAGTTTTTTTCCCCAAGTTTCATTTCTTTTTTTGACAGTCTAAAAAGTCTAAAAGCCTCTCTAAGCCCTGTTCATAAAGTAGAGCATGGAGTTAAGGCACTTAAAGGAATAGTACACCCAAAACATGATTAGCCTTCATTTTCTACTCACCCCCATGCTGAACAACACTCTGGAGTACTTTTTTGATA
>NW_015157083.1:0-1368 GCF_000732505.1 Cyprinodon variegatus
TAATCCTTGATTCCACATCCTGCTAATAATCTGTGATGTGAAGTAATCCAGTCAATGATCCTCCTTTGAATATGTCTCTCGTAGTTCCTGTTTCTACCTATTTAAATAAAATGTAAATGTTTCATTGTTTTGTCTGAACCTTTTCCTTTGAATATGTCAACATTTTGGTTTACATATTTTTTTTGTTAAATAGGAATTGAAGCGGTCAACCAAACAAACCTAATTTACCAAATCTTACTATTATCAATAATTCTATTACAAACATTGAAAATATAGATAATTATAGACAAACATAGACGAGTGATGATGTCACAGGGTTTTTACTACGGATGTTTTAGCTGCCTGTTGAAAATATTGGTAATACCAGCTATACCTCACAAATGTAAAACACTTTTTGGTATTATGGAAGAAGATGAAACTGAAAGTACACTGAAGGGTCTAAATCCCATTAATATGCCCTTAAGCCTGTTGGATATGTGACCCGAGCCGTCGTAAGAACAGGAGGTCACGGCTCGCAGAGTGAAACATTCTTCACTGCTGACTTTGTATAATTAGGGGACATACCTCCTTTAATATTTTCCAACTGAAGATAATCAGCCAGATACTTTTGTGGTAATCCTGTAGCCATCTCTATAAACTGATATTAGTGGAGTGTCAGGAAACTGGATGGAAGGGCCCAGTATTCAAGGTGAGACGGACAGTGGGAAGTTTCAAAAATGACAGAAATAATACAACAGAAGAGAACGCGACGCGGGCTGCTGAGGATTCCCCGGCTGATCTCAGCTTGGGATCCCCCACACGGACACTGATGGTCCCTGAGGGTCGGCCGGCGTCAGTTCATCTTCTCTGGCGGTTCTGGATGAGGCCATGGCTGCAAACAATGTACTGAACTTTGAATCAGGTCATCGACTTTTGCTACAAGTCGTGATCAGCTCAACATTCCTGACAATTACCTGAAGCACAGTCAAACGCCTGCGTCTCAAATGTGACACAATACCAATCCATTGTGGATAAACCGATCTATCTTCAAACATCACACGACAAACATCACCAAGACTTCTATAATACGGTTTAACTGGCTTTGGTTATTAACACGGACGCCACAGTGACTGCTGCTGTGTAACGTCCGCACTCACCACATCAGCAGGGTAGCCAGATGTCACTGACTCACGTTTTCCAGCCCTAAATATTTTTATAAATCGCCTGGATATACAAAATCTGGCCCAATTTCATGCCAGATTGGACCAAGTTCATTTCTGTGCGGCTTCCGTGAGATTTCATTACTATAAACAGGTTTTATTTATTTAATCATTTTGAAAAAAAATTTTCACAAATCTCTCTATAGATTCTTATGAATATACTGTATGT
>NW_015157084.1:0-1368 GCF_000732505.1 Cyprinodon variegatus
AAAGCTTCAAAAAACTTTGTGAATATGTAAATTTAGCTCATTTGTAAAAACAAAAAACATCAAAAGTCATCCTTGAAATGACCAACTTAATGTGCTTTTTAAAACTATTGTCAAACTGTAAAAAAACTGCTTTTTGCTGCAGTCGTATGCTGTTGTACCAGCTGAGCACACAGATTGACCGATACATAACTAACTCCTAAAAACAATTACAGTCACATTGTTTGAAGCTGTAATGTATGTCAAAATGCCTTCTTTCCTTTGCCCTTTTCTCCATTCATCCCTGATTGCCAAGAGCCAATTGAGAGCATAGGAAAGTGAATACAAAAGGGACAAGGAAAGGTAGAAGGGGAGACTGAGAACAAGGGTGGTAAAACAATGTTTTCACCTTGTGGAAGCTGAAACCTTGTTATCTACAAAACACAACAAAACACAACAAAAGTAGCAGCGTGCATGCTTGTATACATTTCCTTGGTGTGTGTGAAATCAATAACACAGTAACAAAGTTAAATCTTAATTTTGGAAATGTGTTTATGATTACTAGTTACTTGAGGCCATAGCCTTGTTATTGGGAGACATAGGATTATTTCATATTTTAGTTGAGGCTAATATTATTTATGGTCTTCGAAAAAAATCTACATTGTTATTAGTTTGCCTCTCCACCCCTTCCTCTTTCTTTCTGTCACTTAGGATAATTTAGCCAAGTGACAGATAAATTGAGGTGCTAGAAGAAGAAAATGCAGACCCCAAGAAGTTAAACTATTTTGTGTCAGTTTTAACAACTTAGGTGTATATTTTGATGAATAGATCCGTAAATGCTGACATGTTTCAGATCAAAATTGTGAACAGCCACAATGCCCTACTGTTTACTCTAGCTAAAAAACAAGCTCTAGTTTGATTCAAGGTGACTACCAGTTTGAGTAACTAACAAGCACTCTTTGTAAAAGTACAAAATCCTACAGGTTGCCGCTTTTGCTCACAACTGCTTTATAGCCCTGACAGGATATTAGTGGTTGTCCTTGACCTTTTCTTTCCTATTAGCAATCTCTCCTCCTACATTATGGGCAGAGATGATGAAAGAAAGTGCAGCTCTAGAGCCCAGTGAAGAAAGGCTAAGGCTTTGGTGGGTAAGACGTTCTGAGTATGTGTCCTGCTGATCAGTAGTCTTCACTTTGTAGAAGTCCAAAGTTAAATATGTTACCTTCAGGAGGTGATTAATATATTAAGCTGATGAGCTCTGCTGAACACTGTGAAGAGGTTTCTCCAGTTTGCTCCCTTTTCCTTCCAGAGGGTATTGCATAAATAAACAGTCTCAGCATGTCCATCACCTCTACTACCAGAGATGGAATATTTTATTCTATTTTTTTTTTT
>NW_015157085.1:0-1367 GCF_000732505.1 Cyprinodon variegatus
TATTATGATGAAATGGATTTACACACCACTGTGTGGCAAGAGAGTGGAAGAGGCTTTTTCTGTGCCTTTAAACTGTAAAAATGGTGAAATGAAAGGACAAATTACACTGTGAAATGTTAATGAGTTTGTGCCACTGTTAACAATGGCAAAGCTGTGAGATTTCCCTGGCATGATGAAAGTGAAATCACAACAATTTCACTGTGGGAAGGTAGAGTTCAAAACAAATTTATATTACAACTTCATTTATTTTAAAGAAAGTATTTCTTTTGTTCTCTTTAAACAATACAACATATTAGTTAATATGTTATTCTAATATTATCTTCAACAGTTTTTTTTAGATATCTGTGGATTTTTGGAGTTGAGGAACAGACAAATTTGTCTTGTACAAAAGAAAAAAATAAAGTTATTTCAATTCAATTGAGTTTATTTCTCAAGCTCCAATTCAAAACACATGTAATCTCTAGGCACTTTAAAGAGACAATTCAACCAGATCACACAGTTAGATTGGTTCAAAGTTTTCTATCCAAGGAAAACCAGCTGATTGCTTTGACTCATTGACTCTTCAGCAATCCCTTACACCAAGCATGCTTGCAGCGGGAGTGGAGAGGAAAACTCTCTCTTAACAGAAAGAAACCTCCAGCAGAACCAGACTCGGTGTGAGTGGCCATCTGCCGAGGCCAACTGGGGTTCAAGGAGAAAGAAGCAGACGTAGAAAAAGAAGCAGAGATACACAAAGGTTACAGTCAACCAGTTCTGAGCTAGCTTCCATGTCAGAGGAGGAAAGAGTGCACACACAGTTAATCACAGGTGGAGAATAAGGACTAAACTGAAAAACAGGCCAAGCTCCAACATCTATAAACAAAGACGCTGATGAAAGCAGCACAGCTGATTTGTTTCTCCAAGATGGAGTCACAGCTAAACAGGAACAGACCGGATGAAGCACCTGTACATATTTAGTTACCCTAAGGTCCATACAATTTGCGGAAACTGCAGCCACACTGGCATGTTCTTTGGCGCCTTATTAAAAGGGCATTAAAAAACTACAAGACAAAATATATGAGCAGTCCTGTACACTGTTTTCAGATACATTAGACTTTACGTAATAAACTAAAGGCTTCAGTAAACAAGTTTGTCTCCCACTAAAACTTTGATATGATTTGTCAATTAAATGGCTCATTGCATATTGCTGTGCTGCTACAGATATTAAAAGTATTTCTCCAACGTTAAATGTACTTTTAAAAGTACATTTAAGCTTTAAATGTACTTTTTAAAATTGTACTTAAAGGAATAGTACACCCAAAACATGATTAGCCTTCATTTTCTACTCACCCCCATGCTGAACAACACTCTGGAGTACTTTTTTGATA
>NW_015157086.1:0-1367 GCF_000732505.1 Cyprinodon variegatus
ACCCTTGTTTTGCTCCTTTTTTTGGCTTGAATCTAAGAAAGAAGCCGTTTCTCATTGCTATCACAGAGCGACCAGGATCTGGCAACACCTGAGCTACATTTCAACCTATCGTCTCAATTGGTGTAGAATCCTTTTAAAATAAATATTTATACATTTTGGACCTGTCAACATTTAGAAAACTATATGTATACTATTAGTTTTTTTCTTCTTAAAATAAATTATTTGATTCTGCACCACTTTTTTCTTTTATTTTTCTTCTTTTTTATTATTTTAATGAAAGATTAAAAGTTGTGACATTTAGAAGCTGTTGGTTGAATGTGTTTTTTTAGAGATAAAATTGTGGCATGGATTTGTACTCTCCTACAACCCCACCCCTACATGAGATCAGGGAGGCACAATCCATGTGTATTCATAGGTCGATAACATTCTGATACATTTCTATCTTGTATATGTTCTTTTTTTTTCAAAGTAGTAGAGGAGGAATTGGTCAGGTGTTTAGACATGTGACAATAATAGTGATGCAGTGCAGGATTATGGGATGCTGGTGATCCAGAGAAGTGATGTCAGAAGTGTGGTAACAACTAAATATTTGCAGTTGGCCAAACTTTCATATAGGTGAAACCAGGGTTGAGTTTCTCCGCACAAGTGGAAGAAACTGGAAGAAAGTACTGGTAATAGATCGTATTTTGGAGACATAAGATAGTACTCACTATATTCCCTAGGTTACATAAGGAGAAATCTTTATGAGAATACACACAGTAACAGAAATTAAGAATTTATATGATTTATTAAGTGTATATACTGTAATAGAAATCTACATGAATGAATAACCATTGTTCACAAAACCTGCAAAGTAACAACAATGTTGAACCACTGCATTGACACATATAGAACAGCAGCAATATAGCAGCAAAATACAGTTCAGTATTCCAAATAAATACACAACTCATCTTTTACTAAGAGCCTTTAAATGGTAGGAAATTTTTAGTTGAAGAAATTAACCCCGGTTCTCTGAAACATGAGTGAGGTATCTCACCAGATCCTTAACAAATGTGGAAAGGGAATGTTTTCTTGTATACTCAGTTTACACCAGCTGGCTTTCTTTTCCTTTATTTCCTTCTGCTATTCATGCCCCCAAACCACCCTAGTTTACAGATATTGAACCCCACTTCAAAGTTATTAATGGA
The DNA here is from genome assembly GCF_000732505.1 of Cyprinodon variegatus. NCBI lineage: Eukaryota > Metazoa > Chordata > Actinopteri > Cyprinodontiformes > Cyprinodontidae > Cyprinodon > Cyprinodon variegatus. Next base: position 1,188 of record NW_015157086.1, read on the forward strand.
TTTGGGGCTGCTTAAGGCAAAATATTGACCAAAAGAAACAAAACTTTTATGTAAATCTGACCTTAAAAAAGAAGAAACTGGAAGAAACTGTTTCTTCTTAATTAGGTAGAAACTTCCAAAACAAATGTAAACTAATTAAAATCTGCTTAGTAAGAGTGTCATTATTAGCAAAGGATCAGT
>NW_015157087.1:0-1367 GCF_000732505.1 Cyprinodon variegatus
TAGATTGGGCCCACTGTTAGATAGCGATGTACAATTGTCTTTAATATTCAGGACCGATATCGATATTATTATCAGATCTGTGCATCTTTGGGGAAAAAAGGTAAAAAAGCAAACATGTTAAGATATGTAAAAATAGTCTGACTCCCTAAACCCAGATATAAAGCAACAAAAGGTTACCAAATACCTTTAAGCAGTACTGATGTTACGTGAAACTGCAAAAGAAAAGCAAAAACGGCTGTTTTTTATATTTTATTTTAATCAAGAAAATATAGCAATGTCTTATTTTCTGGGTTAATATAAATAAAAACATAAAATAAAAAGATGCTTCATCTTGTCCTATTCAGGGATAAAATGTCTCAAATGGACCATCTGATCCAGCCAGACCACTGTAAGCCTCCTGCTGATGTGATTTCCTCTTTGAGAACAATGCAATCCTTCCACAAAAAGCACATATTGTGAAAAAGTAATGATTTATGCCTTTCTAAATCAAGAGAGATAGACTGTGCATCGAGTTAGAGACAAAGTTTTGCACTACAGATGCCCAATTGCATTTCTTTCCGATCCCACCAGATACCAATACTTGAGCTGATACTCAACAATACGATGTAACGAAAATAATGCATATATCTTGCCATATGAGTGAAGGCTTTAGCCTTGACATAAACATAGTTAATAATGGTAACAAATTAACACAGATATAATTTTACTTTATAACATTTATCAACAAATTAGCTGGAAAAAGTGAAAAATAACAGATTGGTGTAATGTGCGCCAAATTGGATATATGATATCAAATCACTGATATCCAATCCAACTAATAAGTGAATAAAGGAGATGGTATCTGTGAGGTAGTTTTGTCAAGTATCAATAAGGTGAACCAAAAAAAAAAAAAACAGCTTCAGCCACCGGTTCCAGTTTCTCTGTTGTCTTTTATTTAGCATTTCACTCTGACAAACCTTCCTGAGCTTCCAAGAGCTCAGTGCTTATATAACCAAGTGGCAACACACCTGCACTTCAGTGGACCAAGCCTCAATCAAACAGGTAGAAAAAAAAAGTGTCCAGACAGAGAAACAAGAATAAAATAATCTAATTTACAAACTCATCTACATAAAGAAAGAGTCTGCAAATTAAACAATGTAATACAAGATAACTTAAAAAGTAACTTTAAAGAAAAACAAAGCATAACTCCAAAGGAAACCCTCTAAATGGTAGAACGCGCAAGGTAATGGATGACATCATCTAGTCAATTTAGCAGGAAATACTTAGAGAAATAATGGTGAATAAAAAGGAAAACAAATACCATGAATATCCAATTTCATCCAATAATCCAGAAGTAATAACTTTAACCTAAACATAAAGAGATGGAA
>NW_015157088.1:0-1367 GCF_000732505.1 Cyprinodon variegatus
GATGGATGGATGGATGGATGGATGGATGGATGGATGGATGGATGGATGGATGGATGGATGGATGGATGGATGGATGGCATAATTTCAGCCCTTCATTTGATCTTTTCATAGACTGTCAGTGGTCGTTACAGTTTGTTCAGTCTGAATGTGACCAGTTGTCGTTCAACACCAGCTGCATCTTCTAACCTTTCAGGAGTTCGCAGTGCTGACCAAGGAGCTGAACATGTGCCGGGAACAGTTGCTGGAGAGAGAAGAGGAGATAGCCGAGCTGAAGGCGGAGAGAAACAACACACGGGTCAGTGCTGCTCCGTGCCTCTTCATGTTCACACTGTTTGCTCTGCATGCTCCCATGACAAGCTGTAATCATAGGAGACAGATTTAGAGTGTGCAGACCTCGTGTTCTTCCAGCTGCTCCTTGAACATCTGGAATGCCTGGTGTCCCGCCACGAGCGAAGCCTGAGGATGACCGTGGTGAAAAGGCAGCCTGGAGTCTCCAGTGAGGTGGAAGTCCTGAAAGCCCTCAAGTCCTTGTTTGAGCACCACAAAGCGCTGGATGAAAAAGTGCGGGAGAGGCTACGAGTGGCGCTGGAGCGCGTGGCGGTCCTAGAGGAAGAGCTGCAGTCTTCTTCCCAAGAGGTGAATTTTTTACAGGACTTCCAGGTATTTTCCCACAAGATTTTAAGAGTTCCAGTAGAAGTCATTAATTGTTTGCATCATTTCAGGTGGTGTCTTTAAGGGAACAAATAAAACGAAGGCAGCAAGGACTAGACAACGGCAAAGAGGTGAAGTACTGCTTCTGTGCAACCATTTTAAACCACCTAGCTTCCCTTTGGACATGCAGAAAGCATAGCTAACAAGACGGCTGCCTCTGTTGCCAGTGAAACATAAAATCACTAAACTGTGACATAATTCTTTCTCCAGTCTGCAGCCGGAGTGCCGATCAGGAGGCTCCTGATTGCCAGAAGCTGTTGCAGCTTTTGCAACAGTCTGCTTCATATTCCTAGATGGGGGGTTTTCAGAGCCATATGGCTTCCAGCCATCAGAGTCGTCCAGTGAGGAGGAAGTTATGCAGCATCTTCTATTTTTATGAGCTTAGTTTGAAAGTTCAAGCTTTAACAAGTGAGAGTTGCCCAGTCTTTCCTTTGGGGTAACTGGACAAGATAGAAAACGAGTTAAAGACAGGTAAACCCTAAATTTATTGTAATCGAAGCTCTAGGATTAGATAGGACTGACTCTCCTCAGTCAGTTCAGCATAAATGGAGCTCAGGTCAAAAGTTTTAAAGGAATAGTACACCCAAAACATGATTAGCCTTCATTTTCTACTCACCCCCATGCTGAACAACACTCTGGAGTACTTTTTTGATATC
>NW_015157089.1:0-1367 GCF_000732505.1 Cyprinodon variegatus
AAATTATAGACCTATTGTCAGGAATCCAGTTTGTGTGGTCTGTTTTTGTGTTTCCTTTCCTCCTCCACCAGGTGGTGCCCCGTCCTCATTGGTTCTCCCTGCACACCTGCAGCTCATTGCCACATTACCTGTGGAGTGCTCTTAAGCTGCTGACTGCCACTACCTCAACGCCAGAGTGTTTGCCTATACAGGGTACTCTTGCCATGCTTAGTTTAGCAGAGTCTAACCTGAGTTTTTGTTTGCCAGTTTTGGGTACTATAGCCAAGCTGAGTTTTGCTGAGTCAAATTGAGTTTTTGTCAACCTGAGCCTTAACTTTTCTTTTTTGTCTTTGCCTCTCGGCAGGAAGTCATCCTGCAAACTGGATTTTCTCTCTCTGGAAGGATAAACTGAGCTTCTAACTGAGCTGGGGTCCCAAACAGGAAGTTTGGATCAACTTTTCCCAAGAGATCGTTTGATGTCACACCAAGCAAAGGTTTCATCTGCACTGCAGCCCATTCAAGTACCGCAGGAAATCTGAGTGGCAGTCAGCTTCTACATTCACCAAGGAACAACTACAGTCTGAGTAACCCAGTCCGCCCAACACCAAACAAGACAATCTCTGGAACATTCCACACAGACTGGATTCTATAAAGGACACCTTTTCCTGGAGAAGTGACTCTGCAACCTATTCCTCCAATTCAAACCAAAGATTCAAATTTCCCACTGAGCCTGAACTAACCGCAGTGTCTTCCCCTCACCTTTCAGTTCCAGTTGAGCAGTGTTCTGAGCAACACTGGACTCATTTCATTCTACTCTGAGCAGCACTGGACTCATTTCATACTCTGAGTAGCACTGGACTAATCTCAATATTCTTAATGAACCTGTTAAACTTTTCCCTGGTCTCTCTGTTTGGTCTTCTGTATTTTTGAGTCAGACCTTTAATTAAATCATGACACCTATATCCAATCTTCCTTTCTTATCTAAAATTCTTGAGAAAGTAGCTGCCAAAAAAGTGGGCGACCACTTACATAATGATTAACTTTTTGAAGAGTTTCAGTCTGGCTTTAGAGCTCATCAGAGTACTGAAACAGCTCTGGTGAAAGTTGCTAATGATATTTCCATGGCCTCAGATAATTGACTTGTATCTGTACATTTCCTGTTAGATCTCAATGCTGCATTTCATACAGTTTATCATATTTTTTTTTTTTAGAAAGACTTTAATATTTTGGAGGAATTAAAGGAACAGCACTAGACTGGTTTAAATCACTTGTTCACCTTAATGACAAATCTTTCTCATGCTCAAAGGTTACCTGTGGAGTACCACAGGGATCAGTGCTAGGACCAATTCTCCTTATTATAAATATGCTCCCAATTGGTAGAATTATTA
>NW_015157090.1:0-1367 GCF_000732505.1 Cyprinodon variegatus
TATGAACTGAACTAGTTCATTTTAAAATGTGTGAACTGAACTTTGAACTAGTTCACGTAGAAAGAGAACTTTCCCAACACTGATTACCCCAATATAGAAAAATTTGCCCTTACTCCCACATCTGAGGATGAAGTTCAATCCATTATACTTGGTTTCAAAAGCAGCTCCCCTGGTATAGTTCTAAAACCATTTATGATTACATCCTTAAACTTCTGGTACATGCTTTCAACCTTTCTCTGGCCAAAGTATTTACACCAGTTGAAATAAAGAGAGCCAAATATATTCTAGTTTTTAAAAATGATGATCCTCCCATATTCAACAATTATAGACCAATCTCTGTTTTACCAACCATATCCAAAGTTGTTCAAAACTTTTGTATCAGAGATTAATTGAGCACCTCCTCATCAGTATGGCTTCAGGAAAAAAATAAAAACTACATTCCCCTTTAGCACAACTGCAATTCATCAAGCAAAAGATGGAAAAGAAAAAAACTATTTGTATTTTCTTTGGAATTATCAAAGGTCTGATCAGCTGGTCTAGAATGGCCTCCCACTCCTCTTCAGTGTAGTCTACCTCAAGGTTCTATTCTGAGTCTTCTTTAATTTTTTACTATATATTAATGATCTTCACAAAGGAGGACCAACTCTGCCATATTTAAAAATAAATATATAATTAAAAAATGCTCAATAAATAAATAAGCATATAATTAATTGCCACCAAAAATATAATAAACTAATAAATGTTGGTAGAAATGAAATTATACAGTGAGACATAAATGTATGAATCTCTTAGCTTTGTTATTTATTTGCCTTTGTAATAATTACCATATTTATTAATTGTCCCTTATCATCTTCAACTTCATTTATTTACTTATTTTTTAAGTATTTCTGTGCAGGATATAATATTTTTGTCTGTTTTATTCTTCCTTTGTATTTTTTGCCATATATATTTTTTTCAATGCTATTTATTTCCGCCCGTTGTTTTTACATTTCTGCCTCATTATGCAAATGAGGAGGGGTGTGTCTTCTGCTCATTGGTTGGCGGCCCCCCTCTTAACTCACAAAGCTCAGAGTATTAAGATAAAAGTTCTCTTTTCTGTTGCTATTGTTCAATAAAAGTACGTTTTAAGATCATTTAAGGACTTTTAAGCGTCACTATATGGCCCATTTACCGATTTTATGCGTAATAAAAAAAAAAAAAATCTGAAGTTGAGAGGACTGTGGCAACCAGCGGAGCTCCGAGGGTAACGGCATTGTGACAGGCATCCCAGGCCACAGTCGGCTCAAATCGATATGGACGTTCATCATATTCAAACTCATCAATGTCATAATCTGAATCGTTCAATTCCATTTCGAGAGCGAGATCAT
>NW_015157091.1:0-1367 GCF_000732505.1 Cyprinodon variegatus
AGTACACGAGCACACGAGAACGCTCAAGAACGCATATTGAGAAACGGCAGTTTCTGTTTCAGCAGCGCGCGCTGCTTTCATGCGGTTTTAATGCGCGTGGTTTACCCGGGAGCGCGCATCGCTCTTTTCAAAGAAGAGAACAGATTAAAGTGTGACCAACAGATAAATGTATTCCAAGTATTGACATACTTCCTACCGCTGCATGTTTTTTTAACAGTTTCTTTTCTTAGACATTGAATCAATATTTGTGGTTCTGACATTTTTCTGAACTAATTGAGTCCAATGTTTTAAAGTCACAGTGTCTCAATAAGCTTCCTGGCTTATCATTCTCTACAGACAATTGATTATATTTAGAAAAAAACGGATGAATTAGCAGTTAGACAGCAGTAACCTATTAGTAGGTGGAATATGTGGGGAAAAATTAAATGCATTTACATAATTTGTTGATGTTTAAAAAGCAGAATTATGTGATCTATATATAGTCTCTGGATTCTTGATAACTTAATGCATTTTGATGCTTAAAAAAAACATGATCATGCAGGTTGACTGATAAAAGGAATGGCGTAATTTAACATCAGGTTTGGGTTCATGAAAATATAGTAAAGAGGTCATTGATAAATATCTATTCAGAGGCTGATTATTCGATGGGAAATACTGGGGCCAAACCCCCCAAATCAAACCTGCCAATTATTCCTTATTTCACTGAGACTGTCCTCAAACTGAGCTGAGCAGCTGCTGCTGCAGGTTTTCTCTTCCTGACAGGAGAAAAACTGCTGCAGATGTAGAGATGTAATAATATTAAATACAAAATTATGACTAATCCAAGTTAAATGATGATTTAACAACAATATGATTTTATTTCCACATAGGATCGGTTGGACAAGGATAACTTCTTCCCTCAATAACTGAGATCAGTGTTTGAAAACATTACCTGCTGAGCTTATATTTATCTGATATCAAAATCAGTGAAATAAACAGAGTATCTAAAAAATGTATGTGTTTAACAGGAACAAGAACAGAACATCTGTTTTGAGCTTAGCAGAGAGGCGAATGCAACGAATCACCATGTCTACTGCGGTAAGTGACTATTTTGTTGTTTTGTTTTTATACATTATTTGTTATGCATGTGTCTAAATAACAAAGACTAAATAACAAAGCCTGTGGGTGCGGGCCGAGGGCTCCTGCAATTGCGGTATTTCCCCTACAGACCACCAGGGCGGCCTAGAAAACCTTTGTCTGACCTGAAATGACTCATTTAATCATCCAAAACGTTATGGAACACATTAAAGGCACACTATGCAACATTTTTCAGTTAATTAATGTGTTCCATAACGTTTTGGATGATTAAATGAGTCATTTCAGGTTGA
>NW_015157092.1:0-1366 GCF_000732505.1 Cyprinodon variegatus
TATATATATATATATATATATGGTTTCTTGTCATTTTAATCATGTATGTAGAAAGACAGAGAGAGGGAATTTTAGGTTCTGTCATTGGTCTGACAGAAAATGTGACTGAAGTGACCTTAGGCCAAGATGTGGTGATAAAGAAATATAGAATTTTGACAGCATGTGCCTGCCATATTTCAACAGCAGTGTCACTATAATGTACTGTATATTGTACATAACAATACTTAATATTAATAGAAGTAGCTGAGTCTCTTATTTAACTCATTAGTTATATTGTCCAAAACATCAGGCATCAACTTCAGCAATACCCTGTCGTTCACTACTGACTACAACACCACACCTTCATTTTAGAATTCATTGGTAGACATTTATTTGTTCCCAGTATCAATAAGCTATTTGTTTTTCACTTTTCCTGCAGATTAAAGTCTTTTAAGTCATATAGTGTAAGAGAGAAAATGCCACAGGAAGCAAAGTTTTCTCTACCTTTTATAAGCATACTTTTCTGCCCTACCTCCATCTGTTGCTATGCTCTGCTTCTCAGCTTGCTCAAAGAATGCTGCCATCTAAATGCTTTTATTGGATCTGATTCTTTCCTGAAAAAAAATACATGCATACCATTAATAAAAGGAGCAGCTATAAGCAGAGTTTTTTTTTTTTTTTTTGCAGCTAAATGATAATGAATAAGGTGTCAATATTATACTGTATGAGTGTTGCTCCTTCAAGCAAACTTTTAAGAATTACTTTGTGATATGTCATGCTCCAATTAGTTTTTCTCTATTTTTTTTTTTTTTTTTTTGGTCTTTAAAAAAATGTGGTCTCCCCAAATGTTTCTTACTGTAAAGAAAACAAAGATAAAAAGCAGAATATGTCGTACATTACACGGTAAATTATACTATGCTTTAGTCGTGAAATTGTCTGTTAAAACAGGCTTATTATACTAAGAGTGTAATTTTGAATCACTTCTATGTACAAAGTCTGCAGTTCTTAATGGCAATTTTCCCAGAAGCAGATCAGAACAGCACAGTTATTACAATATTATCATATCAGAGCTCCTTGACAGTCCATTGTTTTCCCATCCTGTCAGACAAGGTTGCATTTTCACCCACAAATAGTTATTTCTTCCTTGAGGGGGAAAAAATAACATAAAAATACTTAATATCAAACAAATAGACAAACATCCCAGCAAAGCCTGAACTCCCTCAAACAGGATGTTTATTCATGCGTGTGTGTGTGTGTGGGTGTGTGTGTGTGTGTGTGTTGTCCCTTGAACAAGCTGCCATGTCATTCAGAAATGCCCAACATCCTCCATTCCTTAAAAACTTTTATATCAGTCGATACTTTATGGAATTCAATTACCCTATTCAGA
>NW_015157093.1:0-1366 GCF_000732505.1 Cyprinodon variegatus
GCCCAACAGCAGCTAGTAATCAATAGTAATTAGGAAAAATGACACAGTTGCAAATAAATTGAAGGATAATTCCAGAAAGGCTAAACAGACACATAGATATTCAAAACGAGATACTTGATATTATGGCTGACATGGTCAGAAATTAAATAAGTGCAGAGATTCAAGAAGCAGAACATTTTGCTCTAATGGTTGACAAAAGTAAAGATATAGGTAAAAGTGAACAGATTTCCACCATTGTGCAGGATTTAAAAGTAGACGAGGTACATGAGGAATTCCAGCATTTCATGCATGCAGATAGCCTGGACGTCGACAGGCTGCTGGAAAGCATGCAAGCATGCAGTTATGTTGGGCTCCAAAAGTGGCGTGCAGCAGAAATTAAAAGAGGAAGCGCCACAATCACTGTACATTCACTGTTATAGTCACAGGTTAAATCTCATTTTGGTCAATGCGGTCTGCAACGGTGAAGCAGTAGCAGTTTTTTTAAACTGTACAAATGTTGTACAACTTTTTCTCCAAGTCTTTTGCCCATGATTTGTTCATCAAGAAACATAGAGAGATTGAATCATTGACAGCCTGTTGAACTTGAGCCTATCCGACACACGGTGGACATAACAATATACAAAGTTGCTGGCAACCCGAAAATCACTGCATGCAATATGGGCAACAGCTCTGGATATCATGTCTCAGCCTAATGTGTGGAGGAAAACCGAGTCCAAGGCTGTGATTTGACTCATTGACAGTTAAGGGCTGGTTGTACTCCCCTCAGCAGTGTGTCACAGTGAGCTTGCGACAAGCACAGTGAGCTTGTCGCAGATATTTTTGATTTATGCCCAATTTTCAAGCGTGATCTATTCCACACCTCTATTATTCCATGCCACAATGCAAGAGGGACAATCACGAACTAGCTGTGGGTCGAGATACGGTCGAGACGGTGAGGAAGTGGGGGCAAGTTTGTCTGAAAACAGAAGGACATGAGGGTGAAAAAGAGCAGGGATCCAGCTGGAAACAGGGTCCCATCGTTCTCGCGCACCTCGCTCTTCTAGCTGGCCCAAATTCACAAGTCGTTGTCCGCAATGGTGGTCATGCAAAAAAACAAGGTACCAAACTGGAAATACGCATAGTGTAGAGCGGATGTAGATTTGACCAATCAGATGCCTCCTGTCTGTGGCACTGTCTGCGTTCACCTACAATTTTGTGGATGTGCAGCAGAATGTCTACAGTACGATAGGGGCAGAGGCACATTGGCATTCACTGCGACACACATGCAGACGACCTGGTTTCTGATTATAAATCAGCCTTTAGTCCTTCTTCTCAAGCATTTTGAGGAGATATTCCGCCTCACAAAATCCATGTCTGACTAGCTCCA
>NW_015157094.1:0-1366 GCF_000732505.1 Cyprinodon variegatus
AAACTCCTGAACGGCGAACGCCATTGTGATACAGAGAAGTACAGTCTGATGGACAGTAGGACAGGTGCTGTCCACCTGAGAGAGACACGGACAAAGAAAACAAAGAAATGTCAAAAAGCAACTGCCAGTATCGCACAATGCTTTTCAACATATTTAAAGCTCTTAAACCTTTACAAACAACAAATTTAGTATTTTTCTTTGGTTGGGTTTTATTTTGTGCACTGCAAAAATGATCTCAAAATGAGTAAAAATGTCTTCAATTAAAGGTATTTACCCTTAATTTGAGCAGGTAAATAAGGTGATTTGCCAATGGAATTAGTATTTTTACTCTTAAAATAAGGTATCTAAATAAAATGCACTTGAAATAAGACAATGCAATTGTTTTTTTCTTATTTTAAGTGTAAATTGTCTTGTTCCATTGGCAAAGTGTCTCACTTAAATCCTTAATTCAAGAAAAAATTCACTTATTTTAAGAAGAAATGACTTCATTAGATTTCATTTTTTTGCAGCGTGACCCACTTAAAGTAGAAACTGAAGGAATATTGGTACATTACTCAATTTTCCCCCCCCAAATTTCTAAAGGTAAATATTTTTGTATATTACTGTCATTTAGCATTTTCTTCTATTTCTAATCTTCTCTTAGGTGTGTATGAATTTTACAAGTCCTCCAGACTTGATGTAAGAGTCTTGCACAATCAGACAGCTGTTATACAAACCATGTTTTTCACTAAATTACTAAATTTGTTGTTACTTAGAAGCAATGTTCAATTTCTTTAGGCTACATCATTATATATTATGCAACTCTGCCATTTTTATTCCCTGATGACAGATCTATTGGTCACTATAATTGCAGCTGGCATGTCAGTATTCAGGGGATGCTGGTTCAGTTTCTTGTCATTTTGTCAAACAAAAGTGCAGATCAAGCTACTATTGAAATAACATCTGGAAAAGAAAATGGATGGAATGTTCAGAAAGGAGGTTCAGCAATATTTGCTGATTAAAACTCTTCTATGCTAAGACATGCATTCAGTTCAGTTATCACACAGAATGTGAAATGTATGGCTTTGTCGGGTTTCATCAGAGAGATTCCAAAACAGTTAAAAAAAGCAATCCAATGAACGTTGTTTCCCAGTTTGAAGACTTTTCTCTTCCCATCCAGGAAGCTTTTTCAATTCAAAATGTCAGAAATAGCTTTGAGTTCAAGGCTTTATAGAGTTGACCAAACACAAAGCCTTGTTTTGGCTTAGAAAACATGCAAATTGAACCAGACAAAAGGGCCCGCCCCATAGACTTCCCATTCCTACAGTTCAATTTGCATGTTTTCTATGCCAAAAAAAGGCTTTGTTTTTGACTGAATGATATGTAG
>NW_015157095.1:0-1366 GCF_000732505.1 Cyprinodon variegatus
AGGAGGACCCAAATGCAGGAACTGAAGCTGAAGTTGGTTTATTACTGGGTTATTTATCCAAAAAAAAGCAACAGAAGCAGAAAAAATAAATCCTCAGGATCCACAAAAAAAAAAACAAAAAAAAACAGAAAACCAGAAATCTCACTTGAAGGGCAAGAAATGATGACAAAGCAACAACAGTGACTGAGGAGGAGGTGCATATATGGGAGAGAGAAACAGAGACCAGGCTAATCAGCAGATTGGGAGCAGGTGTGAACAGAGAAGTCTAGAAGGGAGCCAAGGAAAAGGAGACGTACACAAGAGGAGAACAGAGGGCAAACAAGACGATAAAAATAAAGGAAAACCAATGAAAACTCAAAGACAAAACTTAAACAGAACATAAACCATGACATTACCCCACCACTTAAGGGTGGATGCCAGACGCCCTAAGAAGTCAAAAAACAAAAACAACGCACCCAGGGTTGGCGGATGGGGACCAGGAAGGAGGGCATGAAGCAGCAACCAAAAACAGAGACCAAGAAAAGTCTATGGATGCAGCCGTGAGGCCAGAGATGAGGCAGAGTCTCCGAAGGCCGGACGTAATGAGAGATAAGAGTGGGTTTTACCTCTTTTTACCTCTGCACAATTCTATATCATTAAACAATACAAGATAAATCCACATATAAGAGACATATTTAGACTATACTTGTTTAAATAGGCACGTGTTTACCATCTGTCTTAGCCACTGGTAAGTTCAAATGCAACCCTTTTCAAAGTGGAAAAATTCCTAATTAATCAGAGCTTGTGATGCTTTGAACATTGATAAACAGCATCTAGTGTGTGTAGTGCTTATACAAGCATGCTTAGTGTGAGGGAATGCATTTGAGTCGATGCAATCAACTGGTTTTCCTTAGATAGGAAACTTTGAATCAATTTGACTGTATGATCTGGTTGAACTGTAAAGTGCCTTGAGATGACTTGTGTTGTGAATTGGCGCTATAGAAATAAACTGAATCGAACTGAATATAAACATTTTATGGAACACAAACTAAATCCATCAGAGAGAAAGTCTACATTGTGAATTTTTTTTTACAAAATGAATAGATTGTTCATTGGACTCAGGTGCACCTTTGCTAAAAACATTATTAAAATCTGTTCATAATTTTTCAAGATATCCAGTACGCAGATGGACAGACAGACACACACACACACACACACAAAAACTCGACTAAAAGCAAAACCTCCTTGGCGGTGGTAAATATAACAACCTTTGATTGAGCCATTGTTGCAGCCACTGCTCCTCCAAAAGCTGTAATTAATAGTTCAGCTCTCTTTCTCCTTTTCCACACTGTCTGCTGTATCATCCGGCTACTTCCACTGCTGAACT
>NW_015157096.1:0-1365 GCF_000732505.1 Cyprinodon variegatus
TTTTTCAAGGTATACTGAAACATTAGTCCTTAATCCTGGAGATGTTCTTCAGGTGATGGCAGGCTGATTTTGTTGGTTTCTATATTCTTCTGAAAGTTCAAGTCCATCACTCCACTCAGATTTGGAGCCTGATTGATGGTTTCAACCTGTGATAAATGAAGCTCTGTGCTAACTTTTTAACAGTATTATTATGGTCCAAAAACTATTCAGTTCTGCACTGATTTAGCTTAAGAAAACTGCAACACATCCATGCATTGATTTCTTCTCTGTATTTAACCAGTGTTTAAATAGGTTCCCAGTCACCTGGTGACATCTTGGGTTACGTTCACACTGCAGGCTTTAATGCTCAATTACGATTTATTTGTTAAATCCCATTTCTTTAGAGTTGTCATTCACATTTCCAAATATATGCGACTTATATGTGATCTCCTGTGTGACCTGCATTCATACAACGCCAGTGTCCCACATGCGCAGTTGAGGACGAAATGACGTCACAAGCAAGCATGCTCTGTGTTTATGGAAGTAAACATGGATGGAAGTGCGGGAGCACATCTAGCGATCTTTCCCAAACTTAAAAACTCAATCTTTTCAAGATGGATTAAAAAAAAAGACTGCTCTCAGCATCATCGCCCGCCATAGTTGTAGTTTTTTATGCCGCTTCTGTGTAGCAGAATAGTGACCTTTTTTGAGTATTAATGACATCCAGGTCTGATGAATGCAACCTGGCTGCTGAGACACAGGTCACATTTGAAAAGATCAGATACGTATCAGATTCAGGACCACATAGCCAAGTGGCATGTCTCGCACTGGAAAAAATCAGATCTGTGTTGTTAAGAATGCCATGAAAAGGTCAGATAAGGATCAGATTTGGGTCACTTCAGGCTGCTGTGTAAATGGAGTCATAATGTACAGCTGTGCGTCATCGGCATAGTTATGGTAACTTATGTTTTCTATTAAGATTTGAGTTAGAGCCTAAAAAACACTGAAGAGGGGCCCTAAGATGGAACCTTGGGGAACACCACATGTGATTTTTTTTTTTAAACCAGTCCAGTGCTGTGCCAGAGACCCACCCAGTTTTCTCTAATAAAATGGAGAGGTCAACAGCGTTAAATGCTGCACTAAGGTGCAATAAAACCAACACTGTGGTTCATTCCACACTCTGCAGTTAAACAGATGTCCTTGTATTTGCAGTATGTAAGAACCATGTATGACCTATACTGCAGAGCTTCAATCTAAAGTGATCCTGCTATAAGGAGGAAAAAAATTACTAAGCAAAAGTACTTTTTATTTACCTGTCCATCTGTTGGTCTGTGATGGAGACGAATATGTTTGTCCAACAAGAAGCGGCTGCCAAATGTTCTCTTA
>NW_015157097.1:0-1365 GCF_000732505.1 Cyprinodon variegatus
CTCCACCTTTGGAGAAGACCTGCTTACATGTTACAGATCTTATGACCATCTGCAAATATTTTTTTTGCTATTCTGTGTAAATCAGGATGCACTGTAGTTAGAGGTGGTATATCACGATTCTTTAATATTATATCAAGATTTTGGTTTTATCCTGATTTGAGGGGAACTTTTGAGAATAATTTGCACTAAAGCACTAAAACATCTTACCTAGGGCTAAGCCCCCTAAATATATAGGACCCGAAAGACATCCATGGTCTGCTCTATCTCATCTGTCTGTTCTTCTCCTCCTTGTATGGTGAAATTAAGCAAGTAGTAAAGCATATAGATAATTAAAAAAATGTAATAAAGATGTCTTGTTTAGAGAGAACAGGATTTTTAAGTATATGGGTGCTTCTGGAAAGCATTTAATATGGGGCGATCACATAGCTTCCATGATATATTTAAAATTATCTACTAAATGAAAGGTTTCTCTTTGTCAGCTTAACAACCCATCATGCTTGATTACATGTTTTTTGCTTTTTATCATAAGTATTTTTTTGTACCACAATTCAAAGATTTTTTTTTAGCACTTTTTTCAATGTCACCTTATTTCACTGGCAGGTGATTCATTTTTTCCATAAATGTTTGAGCACACCTGTACACACACATTCAATACGAAAAATACTGTAATTGTGATTCTATATTATATTCAATACCCATCCAGGTTGGATGCCATATTAAAGTTGTGAATAACTGTTATATTCAATTCCCAGCCAGCAAGGAATTCATATTTTCTGATACTTTAAGATGTATATTGCCCTCCCCAGTAGGGGTGGTAAACATCTTATTTAATCAGATATTATTTTCGCTGTTATATATTATTTATGAACACACGCCCTACTGGCTGTGCGAACGAGTGATTTGAGCTTAAATCATGGTCAAACAGTCAAAAACGATCTAGAAATAAGTAAACATTTCTTAAATTAAGGGTATTTTCCTTTAATTTGAGTAGGTAAATGAAATGATTTGCCAATGGAATGAGTATTTTTACTCTTAAAATCAGATAATTAGATATAATGCACTTGAAATAAGACAATGCAATTGTGTTTTCTTATTTTAAATGTAAATTGTCTTGCTCCATTGGCAAAGTGTCTCATTACCTCCTCAATCCAAGAACAAATGCACTTATTTTAAGAAAAAATTACTTATGTAGATTTCTACTTTTTCCAGTGTAGTGAAATAAAGCTTGTCCGAGCTTCAACAGCTCAAAAAATATTACTGTAGCATAGCGGAGCATGCAATCCATCCTGTTAGCTTTGTCTTTACCCATCAGTAAACACATGAAATTTGGAAGGCTTGAGTTTTCATCCAGCAGCAGCTTAGCAG
>NW_015157098.1:0-1365 GCF_000732505.1 Cyprinodon variegatus
ATAGATAGATAGATAGATAGATAGATAGATAGATAGATAGATAGATAGATAGATAGATAGATAGATAGATAGATAGATAGATAGATAGAGATACCTGTTAGCTGTGTTTCTGTTTGTGTGTATGTGTCCCTTGATGACACTTTGACCTTTTTGTTTGAAGGCTGCTGAAATTCCTGATTATTGTCCATGCTGGCCACGAGCACAGCCACACTGCTGATCTCAGCGGAAAAGAAATGCTCGTGCATGTGTGTGAACATGCAGACTGTGGGGACATGTGGAGGCTAGAGACTCATTAGCATAATAATAGACTTGGATGCATGTAGACAGGCAGGCGGTGTGTGAGCATGTGTGAGTGTGAGTCCTGTCAAGAAAACACAATTGGAGGGTTCTTGTTGACTTTTCAATGCTCTGTCTTCTAAAGAACTATTTAAATGACAGGGTTTTAAATAAAACCCCCTTCAAATAGACGGGTTTTACATATAAAAGCAATATCCAAATGAGAGGGTTTGTAAATAAAAAGTGACAAAGACGGAGATAACAGGAGAGGAAGGAGAGAAAACAGAAGGAGGGGGAAAAAAGCAGAGAAACCACTCAAAGGACAAATGGAAGGTCAGATGGGGTTTTAGGTGCACAGAGAAATGGAGAGAAGCAGCTAAGGTAGGTAGTTAAACACTGTGATTGATCACCTTCACCAAGACCTCAACTGGTTAAGAAATGTGTTATTACATTAACTCTAACTACACGTGCTGGTCTAAGGGGAAATAAATATTGTTTTACAAAATATGATATTTATTCATATCAACATCCACATCCAAAACTTTTAAAGAAAAGGGAACATAAGTGGTAGGAAAATGAACAGCAATAGGCTAGATAGGTTTCAGTATATGTTTTTTTATATGTTCTTAATAAAATTCCTTACAAAATTAGTGATCTGTCTTTGCGCAGGTTGTGATTGATCTATTTTACAAATTTGTACCCCATTACCTGAATCCTAATTTTTTATTCCATTTCCTGTTCTGATAACGTTTTTGAGATGCTTAGATAAATGATTTTGATTTGATTATTTGCAATTCTTTTCTATCTATTACACATCCCTCTATATAGATATCGTAGTCTAAATAAATTAGCATGGTTAAGTTTCAGAAGAGGGTGTTTATTTGGGACAAGAGTTTGGTACAGCTGCCTTGCCTGATGCAACCACAGTGATTTCCCTTTACTCTTCAGAGATCATACCCAAGAGGCCAAAAGAAAGATCTTCAGGGTTGCTGGATAAAAAAGGGACAGCAAACAAAAGTAAACTTTGTCTTGTTAAGATTTTTTTCTTCTTATCAAAAGCAATTATTGTTATGCTTTAAAAAAAAAAAA
>NW_015157099.1:0-1365 GCF_000732505.1 Cyprinodon variegatus
GGTGGAACTGTGGTTGGAAAATTTAGATTTCTCTAAATTAATTCATCGTATTTACTCACTATGAAAGATTTTCACTCAGCCTGTTTCACCTGCATGAGGCTGTTTGTTCGTTCTCAAAGTTTATTCATAACATTTTACAGTTAAACCAAAGTGTCTGTAATTTGTTTTGACTCTGACTGCTTTCCATGATTGTAACTAAGGAGGAACGAACGCTGCTCAGGCAGAACAGGGCTGATTACCGAGCTATAATGATGTTATAGTGACTGAGTCAAATCCATTGATCTCCGTTTATTTAACTGGAGCGAATAGTTATTGGGTTTCCTTAAAAAGAAGTAATTGATGATCTGAAACATTAAGAGAGAATAAAGAAGGGCTGCAACTAACAATTATTTTGCAAATCGATTAACGTGTCAATTTATTTTTCCATTAATCAATTAATAGACTGATGGTTCCTTAAAGAAGACTTTTTGTGAAACTAAAACTTTTCCACTAGAGGAGTTCTGGGCAGAGCAGATGCAAAATGTTTACATATTTCTTTTTTAAATCCTGGTATAATTCCTGCTCTAAGTGGGTCCCTCTGTCGGCTAAAGACACGTTTTAGAGCCTCTATACTCCAGTTAACGATTAATCGATTACTAATTTAGTTGACGATTATTTAAATAATTGATTTATAATGATTCATTGTTTTAAACCCTAGAAAAAAGTTAAACTAGCAGATATCTGCTACCTAACTAGAGCCAAACCTTTGTAAACCAGTAGCCTGAGGCAATCTGCTGCTAGTCAACGATGGCTACTTTTCTCAAACGATGACTCTTGTTATCAGGAACAGTTGAATTTTTAGTGGCTAAAAAGTAGGGTTGGGCAAATAATTGCGTTTGCAAACTACCGTATTTTCTGGAATAAAAGGCACTACTTTTTTCCCCACACTTTGAACCATGCGGCTTATAAGAAGGTTCGGCTTTTCTGTGGATTTTTCCTAACCGCCAGAGGGGGAAGTCAAAGAAGAATGCGCTAATTTTCATTTAGCGCAAGACATGCTAGCATTAGGCACGACGGACAATAAATGTCCTGAATTCACACATTTTGACATTTATTTGCTGCATTCAAGCTGCTGAACTAATGAATTTCAGTAGAAGCTCTTATTACTGCGAGCTAACAAGCTAACAGGGGCTAGCATTCTTCTTCTTCCGTACTCCGGGGGCTGTATGTAGAGCTCCCCCTACAGGTTTGGTGGCAGACAGTTCAGTAGATATCAGCGGCTGCTTAGCCTGGTGAGACCATCCTGATCTCGCGAGCTTTCAAGGTTTCACTCGCTAATCAGTCTGGAGACTCTCCGTTAAAGAAAATTTGGAGCCGTTCACCAAA
>NW_015157100.1:0-1364 GCF_000732505.1 Cyprinodon variegatus
TGTCCAGCTCCTCTCCCTGAATGTTAGACATCATTGCACGACAATCACGCACTTGGATGACGCAGGTCAAACTGAGACTACAGCCTTCTGGAAAGAAACTAAAAAGAAAACAATAACTAATAAATATATAATAAATAATAAATATAGCAAATGTTTGAAGCTCTCAGTTCTAGAACCCAAAACATAATGATGCATACATATGATACATTGCCACACATGCACTTGAAAAAAAAAAATCAGAATCTAGATAAGTTATTTTTTTTCTTAAAATAAGTGCAATTGTTCTTGAATTGAGGAGGTAAAAGAGACATTTTGCCAATAGAATACAATTGCATTATCTTATTTCAAGTGCATTTTATCTACATATCTTATTAAGAGTAAAAATACTCATTCCATTGGCAGATTATCTCATTTACCTATTCAAATTAATGGTAAACACACTTAATTTAATGCATTTCTGCTTGTTTCTAGATTGTTTTTGCAGTGTGGCAACATTTTATTTTTTTGTAAAACACCATTGTATCTTTAGGTCCTTTCACACAAAGGATTGGTGGAAATCTTACAGCTCCTAGCGGTGGATAGGAACGTCAGAAGGTCCCTATGCTAAAAGAATTGGTGCTAGGAAGTGTCGTCCTTCCTAGCTCCTTCCTTACTGCCAGCACTAATCGGACAGAGCTTATCGTGGAGACCGCATTGGTTTACATGATCTAGCTGATTGGCACTATTGTGAAGAAGCCATGGTTTTCATTAAGTGACTGTAAAGGACAGAACACACCGGATCTGATTTAGTGTCCAATCTGACAGAAAATCATGTCAGACGAGGTTGTGGTGTTTAAAGCTAATTGAAAGTCAATGGGGATGATCACAGCTGACACGGTTTTACGCAAAGGGTGCTTGCGTAGGTCTGACTCGGATAGAGCCCGGATCTATTTTAGTCGGACTACGCAGCATTTCATGGGTCTGACAAGAAAAGAGAGACGTGGTTACAAAGTAAAACCCATCCCCTTTGGGGAAAACTACAAAATAAAATCAGTTAATCGCACAGAGAAACAGTAAGTTTTGAAGTTGCACAGAGCATACACCGCAAGCGGGTCAGACTCGTACAAAAACAATCAATGAAACAAGAAAATAGAATACTTTACACATGATAGGAGTTCAGGAGTACAGAAGACGGATAAAGTAGTGATCCTCTTTGAGCGTCGCAAAAACATGGGCAGTTTATCATTCTCATTTGGAAATAAACAACTTTACAAGAAGAAAAAAGGACGTTGTAAAATAGTGGTCCTCTTTGAGCCTTTAAAAAAACAATATAATGAGGGGCAGACAGAACAGGGAAACATGCCGTATCTCTCTCAACTCTACGA
>NW_015157101.1:0-1364 GCF_000732505.1 Cyprinodon variegatus
TGTCTCAGCTAACTCAGAGAACTTCCTCGTATGCAGCCATGTTTGTTGTGACTGTGGCTGCTAACCAACCAATGGGGAGAAGTTGAGCCCTTAAGACACGCCCCCTCCTCATTTGCATAATGAGGCAGAAATGCAGACAGAAATATAAATATGACAGGCAGAAATAAACAGCATGGAAGAAAAAAATAGGGTAAAAAAATACAAAGGAAGAAAAAATATATATATATATATTATTTATATGTTAATTTATCCTATTTACTCACTATTAAAGTTTTCAATCAGTTTGTTTCCCCTGCAAGGCGACACATTCCAATGAGTGAGGCTGTTTGTAGATCAGACATACCTTCTTCCCATAACAAACCAGATTCTTTCTCAGGTTTATTCATAACATGTTACTGTTTAACCAAAGTGTCTGTATTTTATTTTAACTCTGACTGCTTTCTATTGTTGTCAGTAAGGAGGAACGAACGCTGCTGGATCAGAACAGGGCTGATTACCGTAATAAGGGCCGCATGATGAACTGATCTCTGTTTGCAAAGATAGAAATAAAAAGACGACGGAGTGAAATCCATCGATCTCCGTTTATTTAACTGGAGTGAATGGTTGAATACTTTCCAACTACAGATGTTAATGAGCAAAAAAATAGATTCTAATTTTTATGTCGCGGCCGATAAAAAAAGAAATTTACTTTTTATCATAACGGCGTATTTTTGGCTCCCTGGAGTTTCCGTAGATGCAGTATTTCTCTCAGGTTATAATTTTGCAGCGACGGCGTCACGTGACACAGCAAATGACATCATAACTATGGAGGAGAGAAACGTTTGCTTTAAAAAAAAAAAAAAAATCTGTTGTTTGAAACTACGGGGCGTAAAGTTCTCTGGCGCAGTGGAGGAAAACTATAAGGTTGGGAATTTTTTTATTCGGGAGGGTTTAGTCCGGTTTCTCTGACTGTGACAAACTGGACGTGCTCTCTTTATCCTAAATACTTAGTTTTTAAAATATCTTATTTGCAAACTGAATATTTATCTATTTATTTTATATTTATTTAAATTTAAATAATTTTTTTATAAATCAATGAACGAATGACATAAAGGAAACTTATTTTTCTGTTAAAAAACAATAAATAACCATAAATATTTAATTCTAATTTTTGACCGCTTAACTTAATATGCGGTTCAGTCTAACTTGGTCCAGTGATATAAACGGCCTAAAATGCTTTAGATCTATTGTAGAAATAGAGGAGCCAGAATTAGGGATGCAGGATATAATCGGCCCCCTATCAGTATCGGCCTTAAAACTGAATATCGGACATCGGCCACCCCACCGATATTTAACCCGATATTTGATCAGCTTCTGAGTTTCTA
>NW_015157102.1:0-1364 GCF_000732505.1 Cyprinodon variegatus
GCAGGCCCTACTTTAGCAAATCACCTATATGAAAAGGTCCTCTGCAGAAAAAAATATGTGGATTTATTGAACACTGAAGCTGTTTGTTTTTGCTTAGCCAGGTATTCTTTAAAGTGAAAACATCTTAGTAAAACATAGGCAAATGCACTGTTTTTTTTCTATTATATTTCAGAGAACAAAGGATAAATTAATTATATCAACTTTAATATAATATACAATTTGTTTATCTTATCTTGATAATGTTTTCCTTTCTTGTGCAACACATTTTTTGTCAAAACATTTCTAAAGATTCAGGCTTTTCATGCATATTGGCCTAAAATTTTAATTTCAGCAGTAGAAAAGTTTTGTTTTGGCTTTGTGGTAGAATATTGTGAAAGTCTTGATTTATTCCAATCTGTCTTAGTAAAAAATTACTTTGCCTCTTTAAATGTGTAGATGTCTCACAGCTTCCTTCTGCCCATTCACCCATAATTTAAACAACCAGATTGGTTCCTCTGAGACTGAGGCATTCTACCAAACACATTTGTCACTGAAATTAAACGTTTAAGGTTTCTAAAAAGACATCATGCTGCAGAATTGTAAAGACCCTCACACTGACCTGTGCACAGAGGCACATTGGAGGGAGTATTTTTACATCAGATATTCCAGCAACAATTGGCTTGGAGAAGCAAAGGTAGCACTGGCTGGAGCACTGACCTTAATTTAAAGGGTTGGGCTCTTATAGTAAGAGGTGAATCCGGTCAGCTGTGCTTTGCCTGCCTGTTGTCCACTCATAATATAATGCTAGCTGGAGAAGGTTTACAGAGTGAAGCATTAAATTGAGACACTCCAAATGCAATGTTTCAGTAACTTAGAATCATTTCTAGACCAAAGGGGCTTGCTCAGCTATCCCTCTCCCATTTTTCACATAAGATATAATTTTGTGAGGCTGCATTAAGATACACCTGTTTTATTCCAGAAAGTGTTGCTTTCTATATTAAGCCAGCAAGAGGGTCCCCACACACAGTTTTCATAAACAATGTAAACAACCTTCCTGACACTGCAGGTGTTTCACATTTATTTCCAATGCAAATCATGATGGAAGTGCTTATATAAAGATTATTAAACTAGATTCAAATGGAATGTTGCCCATATGCAGGGCCTCTAAGGGGGTGCATGAGAAGTTAGAGCATCTAAATATATATAAATGAAATACGACCCTCTTTTCTTTCAAAAAAAAGTATAGTATTTTTTTTATAGTGTCCATTCTGCCAATGTGGCAATAAGAACTGTTGTCTTAAAGGAATAGTACACCCAAAACATGATTAGCCTTCATTTTCTACTCACCCCCATGCTGAACAACACTCTGGAGTACTTTTTTGATA
>NW_015157103.1:0-1363 GCF_000732505.1 Cyprinodon variegatus
CAGAGTCTCTGCTTCGTCTTCGGCCTCATGGTCGTCCTCCAGAGTCTCTGCTTCGTCTTCGGCCTCATGGTCGTCCTACAGAGACTCTGCTTCGTCTTCGGCCTCATGGTCGTCCTCCAGAGTCTCTGCTTCGTCTTCGGCCTCATGGTCGTCCTCCAGAGTCTCTGCTTCGTCTTCGACCTCATGGCAGTCCGGACTGTGCTTTGTTCTTGTCCACCTTTGGTGGGTTGCTTGTGTTTTGGTTTTGGACTCCTTAGGGCGTTTGGTATCCACCCTTAAGAGGGGGGTTTTGTCATGATTCTGTTTTTTTCTGGACTTTTTGGTTCTGTTTAAGCTTTTACTTTGGGTTTTCAGTTAAATTTTTTTGTGTGTCATCTGTTTTCTTAGTCAGATTAATTTCCATTTAGTCTCATCCAACTTATTTTCTTCTTATATTTAAACACTGTTGTATTTCTTGTTTACTCTGTGCTGCCCCCTTGTGTCAGTCTCCTTCCCCTAGCTCCCTTCTAGATCCTTCTGTCCACACATGCTCCCGATTAGTTGATTACTCCATTCTTTGTTCTGTTTGGCATATATACTCCTTCTCTGAGCTTTCTCTACAAACCTCCACACAACCTGGCAGTTTCACTGTGTTTCAACCCGTGGGCTTTTTGTGGTTATTTTATGCAGTAGACGATTTATTCCTCAGGCCAGATCCACCCTCCTTTGGTTAACATCTGAACGAAACAGATATCTTTGGTTGGTTATTAATAACTCTGCGGATAGCCATAGTCTAAATTACTATATTGGTGAAGGTAACTGGATTTAAACAGCCAGTCCAAGAGTACAACCTTGAGTAAAAGACTAAAGAACCTTGACCAATAAGCAGATATCAGTTATAATTATTTAACTAATAATTATTAATTGGTTTTGCCCTCAGTTAGAATGGCCTATTAATAAATTATATCTTCCAGTTCTAGGTATTTAATATATTCATAGTGTTTGGGTAAACTTGCACACCTGTTTATTTATTCTTTTAATTATCTATGGATAGAATATATTTGAAAATTACATGACAAAAATGTCATATTTAATGTCAAATAATCTTTTGCTTAAATTATTATCAGAATCTCCTGCCTTGCTCAGGTAGAGACTTCCTCCCTGGGAACTTTATTCCATGAATGAGTAAAGACACATAAGAAGAGTAGAACACCTTATGGACCTTTGGTTTTGGTTCTATGTAATGAGAATTAATGCTTCCTGGTTCCTCCACAGCTGGGACTTGCAGATTTCAGCAGTTTCAAGTTCTCCAACTGCCAAGCAGAATCAAAACCAGCTGGAATCTATATTTGTGGTCTGTACACATAACAACTAATTGTTCCAT
>NW_015157104.1:0-1363 GCF_000732505.1 Cyprinodon variegatus
AAAAAAAAAAAAAAACTGACTTTATAGTATTACTCACCAGTCCAGGAGAAGATAAGTTAGCACTGAATCAAACTAGAGGTGCCTGCTCTTGAATTGTTCTCAAACTTGGAAACACAAGGCCAATGGTAATCCTTATTTTGTCCCGTTCCTTATCTGAAACAATTTTGTTAAAGACCATTGTTTATTGTTTGTGGCAATGAGTCTTGATTGTCTTTAGGTGGATATTATGGTCGACTGTGTACACCATTAATGTTAATGCTTGTGTGGCCGTCCTGACTATGTAAACAATTGACTGGAGAACAACACAAGTGGTTTGTGCCATCTTACCTTAGTTTATTTGAAAAGATACCTTTAGTTTTTAATAAAACAATTTTTTTAAGTTCTTTTTATCTTAAGTAATGATATTTTGTTTTGCTCCTTTAATAGATAAACACAGTTGTTTGTTAGTGGCGCAGCAACAGGCCAAAACCATTCCCGGTACATCTCAATGTCTCATAGTTCAGTAATATTTTTAAGTAGTTTTTCATGTTTATTTTTCTCAAATGTTCAAGAACCACATGCTTTTCTTTTTTATTGGTACGTCAGTAAGTTCTTAGCAGCTTTTCCTTATTTATTCATTTGTCTTTACGTCAGATACAGGTAATGAATCCGATTTTTGTTAGCTGCTTTTAAAGGACTGCAACTGTAGCTTAACCAGCATGTGTCATTTTTGGATGGTACCTTTTAGGTTTCCTAAAGGTAGCTGTCTCCATTATCCTATTAATCCATTACCTTTAATCCCATCAGTGTTGGTCCATTGAGGTCCTTTTCTAGTCTAGTCATTAAACATGTACTATTTTTGTTCTGTTTTCCTATCATATTTGCTCTTCTACACAATCACAGCAAAGCACACTCATTGACATGAGGAAACATGTACACAGACTCTCATACTGAAGGTTGCATATGATGAAGCATGACCATGTGTCTGTTTGAGATTGGAGTTTTGCGTTTCGTCAGCTGCAACCATTGTCACAGACCTGTGGCTCACAAGCAGTTACACAGATAGTTTATTTGACCTTAGACATACAGCATTACCAAGTAGTTTAGTTCAGCATTTCTAAGGACAGGTAAAAACTCGATTAACCTTTGAATCTGGCCAAAGTTCGGTGACCAGGACTAGGTGGCAGCTCACAAGCTTTCTGTATAGAACAGTTTGGCTGTATGCCATTTTCTTCCAGTCTTGTTACTGAATATCCAAATATCTTTATACAAGAGATTAGCATGTGTTGTAGCTCATCCATCCATCCATCCATCCATCCATCCATCCATCCATCCATCCATCCATCCATCCATCCATCCATCCATCCATCCATCCATCCATCCA
>NW_015157105.1:0-1363 GCF_000732505.1 Cyprinodon variegatus
GATATCAATAATTTACTAGGCGTTGACACAGTTGCTGAATTTACAGAAAAACTTCAGGTTTTAGGGGTATTTTTTAAAATCGGCCATAGGTTTTTAAGGTGTTTTTTCCAGGCGTTTTAGGCCTAAATGGGTTAATCAATGTTTAACTTTTTAAGGGAGCAGCTATAAGCCTAAAGATGCTTTGCTAACATCACTAGCCACATTCCCCCAATAACGTGTTGTAGAATTTCTGGACATACCTTGTTTAGATTTTTACTGCTGAAATGTGCTTGTAGTTTTGGACTGAAAGCAACATAAGTTTAGCCTAGTAAACCAGCCCCACCCGCCAGCGGCCAAAATAATTTTTGCCTGCAAGTTTTGTCTAGCCTCGATCAATGCGCCAGGCCCTAGAACTGGCGGGCCAATCACAACGCAGAGATGTGTTCTGAATTTTTGGATGCAAAGCGGGCTGGGTTTTAAGGGGCCTGACAACAAAGCTGCGTGATGCTGGAGAAAGCACAACAAGGAAGACGGCAACAACCATTGAACAGTAGCATGCACTGCGGCAGCAGCAGCTTTAAATGGAGCGCTCCATTGAAAGTTAAAAGTTCTCTTTTCTGTTGCTGTTAAAATCATTTGAGGCGAGAATTTTATACTTTAAAGCGTTTAAAGCGATTTAATGTGTAAATAAAAAAAATTAACTATTTCCGAAGACCGCCGCAACCAGCGGACCTCCGAGGCTAACCGCAGCCAGGGCTAACCGCAGTCCGCCTGTAGCGGCCCTCTCTCGGCATAGTCGTGTGTGAAGGACCGCTGGCTCTGATGGTGATTTTTGACTCAGCTTTGGAATCAGTTTTGGAAGGATTAGACTTGGGGGTTTTTGTTGAAACGTGAGCAGGAGAAGGATCTACACTCATTCATTTTTACGAAGGATGTATTCGCAGTGTTACCGACAGGCTGTTTGTTTACACTCCCTCACCAGCTTTCTGTCGCGCTTACTATGTCACAGTCAGTTGCGCTCATTGGCCAGAGTGTTGGCCAATAGGCACAGACAACTGGTTGTTCTCATCAACTATCTTCCGATGTTTCATTCATCGGGAAAAGACTAAATTACACATTTAATCTCCCATTTAGTCTGGTTTCTCAGGCTGACATAAGGTAACACTTTACAAAAAAACAGAATAATCATTATTTAAAAATAGTAAAGCCCACTGATCTCAGGGTTAAGGCCAAGCCAACATGGCAGTGCAATAAGATCTATTTACTTCTTATAAAGGGTTTAGAGCTAGTTTATTAATGTTTATCAAACCTTAATAAATTATCTGTTAATTATTAATAAATGGTATATTTTCCATTGATAAATAATGCTTATTGTAAACTGTTA
>NW_015157106.1:0-1363 GCF_000732505.1 Cyprinodon variegatus
ATTAGAGGAGAAATAAAGTCAGTTCTAATGAAATCAGACAATCTGGATGATAAACACAGACTAAAACATGATGAGCAAACAGTGATGTCATCATCTGATGTACATCTGCTCTCCACATTAGTGATGGGTCCAGCAACAGCGATGAGTCGGTGCATGCGTGGAGCCCATAGAGCTAAACTCTGTATCGGTGCACGTGTCGTTTCCAGAAAGTCATGTAACCGATACAGGAGTTAATTCTAACTGACTGACTCACTAAATTTGTCATGCTGCAGGTCTGGTGTCTGTCTCTCTCTCTTCTCTGCAGGGTGTGATGGGCAGGTGCAGCTCATCTTGGTTAATTTTGGAGCCTACTTAAGGAGCTGGGACCAGGAGGAGGGTGTCAGTTCTTTCACGCTTCCATTTCACTATTACCTACCGCCCAGGTTCCAAGAACATCAAGCCTGACGCACTATCCCAACAGTTCTCCACCACCTCAGAGTCCATAGATCCTGAACCCATCATTCCCACGTCCTGTGTCGTTGGTGCCCTCACCTGGGAACTGGAGAGTAGGGTCAGACGGGCACAGGAGATCGAGCCAGACCCTAGAGGTGGTCCTCCCCGACGATTGTATGTACCATCTGCTGTTCGCTCCCTAGTGCTCCGCTGGGGACACTCTTCCAAGTTCTCTGGCCACCCGGGCTCCAGCCACACCATCGCTCTTCTCAGACGATACTTCTGGTGGCCGTCTCTAAACAAGGATGTGTCCGAGTTTGTCTCGGCATGCTCCATCTGCGCCCGCAACAAGGGGTCCTGCAGACCGCCTGCTGGTCTCCTCCAATCTCTGCCAACACCCAGTCGTCCTTGGTCTCACATCGCTCTGGATTTCATCACCCCTGTCCAGCCACAAAACTGTCATCCTCTCCATCATCGATAGGTTCTCCAAGGCTTGCCACCTGGTTGCTCTCACCAAACTTCCCTCTGCTCTCCAGACTGCCAGGTTATTGGTCAACCATGTGTTCAAACTCCATGGTCTCCCAGTTGAAATCATCTCTGACCGTGGCCCACAATTCATTTCCCAGGTCTGGCGTGACTTCTGCCAATGCTTAGGGTCTAAGGTTTCTCTCTCTTCTGGTTTTCATCCCCAGTCCAATGGGCAGTGTGAGAGACTCAACCAGGAGGTTGAGAACACCCTTCGCTGCCTCTGCTCCCACAATCCCACCACCTGGAGTCGGCATCTCGCCTGGGTTGAATACTGTCACAATTCGCATATATCAGCTGCCACTGCATTGTCCCCTTTCGCGGCATCCCTAGGATACCAGCCCTCTCTTCTCCCCTCTTCATTCCCAGATTCAGCCCTTCCATCCGTCAGGTCACACCTCAATCG
>NW_015157107.1:0-1362 GCF_000732505.1 Cyprinodon variegatus
TTCTTCTTTCAGATTTAATGCTTCTTGCACAGATATTTTCTCCTCTCGCTTGCCTCCTTCTCTTCGCGCACAAACCGCGCTCTGCTCGAGTCTCAGATACGCTCACAAACCCAGAGGCTCTGCTTGCAGATTTTTTTTGCTCTCTCTCAGATTGGATCGGATCGTCGCCTAGCAACCTTTAAAGCCAATAGAACGACAGCCTCGGAAAGGGTGCGCTTGTCTAACTCTACTGAGTGTGCCTGTAATAAACCTTACCGACAATAAATTGGCTTTTTAATTTAAAAACTATGCATTTTCAGATTTCCATTTTCTGGATTTCGTTAAGCCTTCCTAAAGAATAGCCTAATCGCTAAAAGTGGTTGGATTTTATTTTGGTCTGGGAGACTAATTCATAAAATTGTTGTGATTTTTACGTTAAAAACGTAAAAATCATACAGTTTGGCTGGTTGCCAAACTGTATGTCAAGCTAAAATTCATGACAAACAAATACTCCATAGTGTCAAGGCTCCAGTCTGTGTGTTTGTTTTTGTGTTGTCTCCCTTCCACCAACAGGAGGCGCCTGGTTCCGGTCCGCCTCCTCACACACCTGCAGACAGTTACCTCGTTAACGGAGTGCTCTTAAGCTGCTGATTGCCACTATCTCGACGCCAGAGTGTTTGCCAGTTTTTGGAAGTCATCCTGCAAAATGGACCTTTTCGGACCTCCACTCCCAGGAGGGATCAACTGAGCCTTAAAGTGAGCTGGGGATTCAAACAGGAGGTTTTGGATCCAGTCTCCTTGAGAGGACGTTGAAATTACTCTCTGAGCAAGGGAATCATCTTCACTACGACCCGTTCAAGTACAGAAGGAAATCTAAGTGGCAATCAGCTTCTCCGTTTACCTACACCGTCCGAGTTCTGGGTAAACCCTGTTCCACCCTCCACCGAATCAGACAAACTCTGGAAAACAACACACAGATTGGAGTCAAAGATCCCTCACTTGTCTGGAAACGTGAGTCATCAACCAGATCCTCTTCTTCCAATAAACGAATGAAATTTCCCACTGAGCCTGAACTAATAGTCTGTCTTCCCCTCACCTTCCATTTCTGGCCGGGCAGAGTTCTGAGCAACACTACACCGTACTTAATCTCTTAAATAAAACCTGTTAAACTTTTCATCTGTGTCTCTCTGAATTGGCTTCACTGCATGTGGGTCCGAGCTTTAGATAAAATCATGACACATAGTGTTGAATACAATATTTGTTCCTAAAAATGCCTAAAGTTGATTTTAAAAAGCAGTATTAAAAAAGCATGGTATAGAACATTTAAAGTCATTATGAGGCTTGAATGGATTTTCCGGTTAATCTTCCAAAACACAAAGTTAT
>NW_015157108.1:0-1362 GCF_000732505.1 Cyprinodon variegatus
TAGGCCACCAATCACCACTCCCACAGCATACGCTGCCATACATCCGAAGATTTTGAGCATGCTCAAAATTTCTTGACGTACTTACCATATGTCGACGTGTGCCAGCGTGTTCCAGCATAGTCATAACTTATAGATAACGTACCCACAACTTATGCAACCTATTTCAGCGTTTTTTTCCAGATTTTCATACGTCAGGTAAATGCTGGCTATATCGTCAAGGTGTGACAAAGGCTTAAGTAGAAATCAATGATCCTTCACAGATACTTCCCTGTTCACTGTCATCTGCTGCAGTTTCTGCTATAGGATTAACCTAAAAAAATTCCACTGTCCTTCCCTTAAAATGTGTCTTCAGACATTTGATTTCCAGTTTATGGATTTAAAAGGTAGCATAAATGAACTTGTATTAGTATAAACAATATAATTCTAAATGCTGATAATTGATTATGCTTGTATTCAGTGTCCCTGATATAAGTTTGTATCAAGTGAACATCAGTTTGCTCATAAGCTCTGAAAAGCGGCTAATTCTTGTAATTGCAAATTCATAAATGTATTCTAAATAGCTGATAACAAAAACCTGTGCATCCCACCTAGAACTAAACCTCAGTATCTAAATAAATCTAAACCCTTCAATTGTTGCCTTGGCTGCAGGTTTAGGGTATTTCCTGTTAGAAGGTGAATCTGTTTTTTGGAGAATTACTCCATCCCTCTCTTTTTTAGCAGCTGCTAAATGAATGTATCCTGACAGGATGATTCTGTCACCACCTTGCTTCAGTAAGGGGAAGGTGTTCTCAGGGTTATAAGCACTGGTACTTTTGTGTGACAAATATGGTTTACATGCTGGCTAATAACATGCCCTTTTGATCAAATTGAACCGAAAAATCTGTGTGTTTGCTGTGTCCCCCTGCATGGCCTGTGGAAAATTAACTCTATTTACCGATGAGGTCATATCTGAAAAAGGTTGAATTGATGGGTTTTGTTTAGGGGTATCAGAGTAAAGATAACAGAATACAAATACATAAACCACATCTTTCCTGCTCTTAGACATTTTATTTTTTTAACACTTGTTAATTTCCTTCTACTTTATAGTTCTGCACTGCTTTGTGTCGATTTCATCAAATACATTAATCAAAGTTTATATTAGAAAGATTCAAGGCACTGTAAATGTAGAGATTCATCCTTGATACTGATGATAGCGAGCTGTGCTTTAATGTTTTCCTTTTCTGCTTTTTGTAGAATCAAGCCCCTTTAGGGTTTTAGAAAGGTCTCGTGAGGACAGATGGACCCGCAGGAACGTGGAGTCACCCTCATCCCCGTCTTCAATGTCGCCATTTCTAAAGGAGGTTAGTGGCACTTTGGACAACT
>NW_015157109.1:0-1362 GCF_000732505.1 Cyprinodon variegatus
CCCTGGAGGATCAAATCATTCAGGCCAACCCTGCTCTGGAGGCCTTTGGCAATGCCAAGACCATCAGGAATGACAACTCCTCCAGATTTGTAAGTAATTGTATGACTAGAGTAAAGTTTCTTGATTACCGATGATCAACTAATTATTTTTTGCCTTATTAGATCATTAGAGACAAGAGTTAATAAGAGTCTCCCTTTTAGGGTAAATTTATTAGAATTCATTTTGACAACAGAGGAAAACTGGCTTCTGCTGATATTGAAACATGTAAGTATGTAAGCACATACTCATCCACATGCAACACTAGGAGGTACATACAATACAATGCTGCATACATTGAGTCATGCCACCTAATTGAAAATTTTGACTGTAGACTCCTATTGGTGGATATGTATAAAGTGGTCCTGATAAAATTGACTTCAAACGTATTTGACACATTTCGGATGCTGGATTACAGGTTTTCCCATTTAACAATGAACACACCTAAACCTTGCTAAACATGTTACAGAATACTTAAGGTTGCTTGCAAAAACACATGAAGAATATAATACCATCCAAAACAAGTACCCAGTTCTAACCCCACAGTCTGCACTCTGGCTCAGTGAGCAAGACCCTTAACCCCTGATTGCTTCCCAGGCATTGCACAGTGGCAGCCCACTGCTACCTAAGGGCATTGGTTAAGCTGCAGAATTTAATTTCTCCATTATGAGTATAATGATGTTCAACTATTATTATTTAATCACAACTGGGAAAATTGTTCATATCTAAAAAGCTTTTAATTAAGATAAAATATACTTAATTTTAAGAAATCTTTGTCATATCAATTTCAAATTTTGTATCTCTATTGACTTCAAAAACTGAGAAAGCATATGTCACCATAAACAGATCTGCTGGAAAAGTCCCGCGTCACCTACCAGCTCAAAGCTGAGAGGGATTACCATATTTTCTATCAGATCCTGTCTCAAGTAAAGCCTGAGCTTCTGGGTAAGTCGGTGAACTTAACTCAAAAGGATTTCTGTCTTTTTTTCTTTTTTTGATAACATTAGTTTATAAATATTCTATAATGGAATTATTTTTCAATTTCTAGAGATGTTGCTCATCACCAACAACCCCTACGATTACGCCTTCATCTCCCAAGGAGAGACAACAGTTGCTTCCATCAATGACTCTGAAGAGCTGATGGCTACTGATGTGAGCTGCCTCCATGAATTATAGCAGCAAAAAATATTAAAAATCAAACCAATGGTTTCTAAATGAACATCAAAATGTCATGTTTGATCAGGATGCCTTTGATGTGCTGGGCTTCACTCAAGAAGAGAAGAACAGCATCTACAAAATGACCGGTGCCATTATGCACTTTGGAAA
>NW_015157110.1:0-1362 GCF_000732505.1 Cyprinodon variegatus
AAGGAGATCTTGCAGAACTGTTTGCTCAAATTCTGGAGTGGCTTGACAGAAGGAATGGAATTAAGTGGGCATGTGTGGGAGTCAAATTTAAAAGTTACTGGTGTACGGACTCCTGCCTAAGTCCACTCTTTGTGAAGCTTCATGAAATCCTGAAATGGTTTTTGCCTTACAACCACCTCAAAGCTGCAATTATCCCAGTTTCTTAATTCCTTATAATACCCCCATTTTGCCATCCACTCAACTTTCAATAAATATGGAGGAAGGCATCATTAGATTATTGCTCTACAAGTGAACTCCTCCATGGTTTTGGACTAGACTCTTAGCTTCGAATCCAACAGTGGTTTTCGTTCCATTCAAGCTTCTTCACCGTTCTGCTCTCAAGCCACCAAGATTACTCACAGCTGCCAAGACCCTTGCAAAACACCCTCCAACACATTTACTGTAACTCTCTGTGATATCTAAGCCAAGCCATAAAACATTCAGTTTTTCCCGCAAACAACTTGCATCTCATTCACAGTTCTGAAGATCCAGTGTGTCCTCGTGCCCAGTTCCAGTTTACCTTTAAAGTTGTAGAGAAGTCTTATTTTAAATGTCAAATCATTCAGGCTTAAGAAGTCTTTGTTTTTTCTTTAGCAAAATAATATTTTAAACCTGTCTCCCATCTTGTTGTGGTGCTGAATTAATAGCCATCTATAATTCCCTCAGTGGTTCCTAAACCTTTTTGAGTTGTGTACCCCTTTGGGAATTTTTTCTTACCATGATTATCCCTTTCAGTAAAAATTGTTGATGATTATCCAAAAGTGCAATGTAAAATAACTGATTATGAAATAAAAACTACCTCACTTAATTCTTAACCATTTTATGCTTTCCGTCATAAATAAAAAACAACATAAATATATTGTTTGGAAGTTAGCAAGAAATCTAAATAAATACCAAAAAAAATCATATTATAAACCTGTATTTATAAAACTAGAACTTCTCTGAGTAACTCCCCTATGATGAATTGGGAACAAAATACAGAACATAAAGTATAGTCAGACTGACTCAGTTAGTTTTACTTTGTTTTCATCAAGACAACTGAGTTGCCTTGATAGATCAGTGTGAAAAACAGCTGATACAGTACCAGGCTGTTCTCTACATCCAGTCTGTTTTGTCAAAGCTGAAGGTAAACTCAAAGAAAAAGATACGTTTTGGTTAATAAAAGCTTGTTTAATTTTTCATTCAGGTCCTCACAAAAAAACTAGAGATCCCAGCCCTATTTTATTTCACTACCTAAGAAAGAAAATATTTCATGTACTCATGGCATTTCACTCGCCAACCACTAGGAGTATGTGTACCCATGGTTGGGAATCTCTGCCCTAG
>NW_015157111.1:0-1362 GCF_000732505.1 Cyprinodon variegatus
AAGAAAAACAAAGGTCTGACTCATGTTCAACCTGCCACTCTCTTTTCATTACTTAAAGGGGTCATAGAATGCAAAACCGAGTTTCCATTGTCATAGATGAATAACGATAGTTCAGTTGGTGAAATGGACGTACAGAGAAGTTCAAACCCCATCAATACCTCCTTTCTCTGCAAATCTCCCAATTCTAAACTTCCACCATAAAACGGACGAATCCAAACGAAGCCCCAAGTTGACCTTAACTCGGGGATGTTGCTTTATTTGGTTCTGGCCTGTACTTTTGTCACGCCCCGAAATTTACATACAGACCAGCCCACTGGTTCTCATGTGCCCAAGAACAAATAAGAATAGAGGTTGTGAAGCGGTAAGACACTAGCTTAGCTGTTTAGCCTACCGTTGGGTTTACTTCTACAAGAATTACAAAGCAGGCAGTTTTTCTATTTAAAATGAGCCAGAACCACGGGCGTCAAAGCAGTGTTCCAGGCTGCACAGAGAAAAGAGAATATTTTCATAGTCTTCGCAAGGATCCGAAGAATTGACAGGCATGGATTATTTTTGTCTATCAGAAGATCCCTGCAAAGTTTGATTCTCAGCTGTTCATTTGCTCTAAGCATTTTACTGAAGACAGCTTTCAAAATCTTGGACAGTTCAAAGCAGGATTTGCTAAACATCTTTTACTGAAACGAGGGGCTGTTCTGACCGTACGGCCATAACAACCGCGAGCTATCGTATGATTCTGTCGTTAAGCTGTTGATAGCAATGCTAGCATATGTGACCAGATATGGGTTTCTGAAAAGGAAGACAGTTTTTTATTTTGGGTTTGGTCACTCCATCCCTCTGTCCGCCGGGGTTTCGGAGCTGACGGCTCGGTTCGAGTAGTCGACCAAAATCCTGGACAATTTTGAAATTCCCTCTGGAAATTTTTTTGGTATGAAAAGTAGGACATGTCTGGGAAAAAGAGGACATCTGGTCACCCTACCATATCAACACTTTGATGTTTCAGTGAGTGAGTGCCTGTTGCTATGATGCGTTTTTGTTCAGCAGCTTCGCTCGTTGTAAACCAACCAATCAGCGCACAGCTCATCTAAATATTCATGAGCATACCATAACAGGAAGAAAACCTGTTGTTTCATTCTAGGACTTTTAACCAGGCTTGCATTAGGGCTCATAGAACAGCAAATATGCAATTTTCAGCCCAACCAATAATACACACCCTATTCAGAATCCTTAAAGCTACAGTGTGTAATAATTACAGGGATATACAGTCAGAAACGTAATATATTATACATAACTATGTTATTTATCATCATCTACGAGCTCAGCCTTTTAACCATAATATTTGCGTTGCCTTAGAATTCGTTATTT
>NW_015157112.1:0-1362 GCF_000732505.1 Cyprinodon variegatus
TTGTGTAAAAATATACCAAATTTGGACTCAATCAGATGAATCATATTTATTTTAGAATGGTATTAGTGAGAAATTTCTTAGGCAGAGAGGCCATTTTGGCACATTTATCCAAAAATGTCACCAAACTGTGCCAAATGTGCTTTTTACATCAATACTGGGGGTTTGTTAGAATTACGAGGTCACGTAGCAGCTGGACCCACCGGTGGGTCCGTAGGGTTCCAGGGGTTAAGGGTTAATTGACTAATCTTTATTTGTTTGTGTATTTTCTAAGAATATATTAATCCTACAAGTGAAATTAACCTTTAACCTTTGATTTCAGAAAATTAATAATGTTAAATTCTTTTGTTTCTGAGTCCCTGACACCAGTTGAAATTATGATGGATTTACAGTATTACACCCTAAAAGGGTCTCCCATGATTCCTACTGTGAAACTGAAACAAAGCCTCCCACATCTAAGTAGAATTATACTTTTCTATCATCAATAGAAGCTCTGGGGTTTGACTCCCAGTTTCATCATCACCAAACAAGATGTGTTTCTGCTCAGTTTCTGAAAAGGTTGTTACCAACTTCAGAAATGTGAAACCTTATGCTGTATAATATACTGTACTGGTTAAGTTTGTTGTGAAGTCATGGGTGGATTTTACTGGATATCAGTTGTTTCTACACATGTTTTTTTAGCAGCACTTTATTCCTTTGAAATAAAAGCTTTATCTCCATTTGTGCCCCTGCTTTGCTGCACATTTACCTCGTCTGTTTTCTCCTTCTCTCTCTGTCAAAAGCAAGGGTTGGAGGACGGTGTGTGATCTGAATTTTAACAACCAGTGTCAACCAAAACACACTCCAGGAATGTTGCCACCCAGATGTCAGGATTTCACTTCCTTTCCATTAAGATTTGTTTCCACCGTCCTCATTTTTAATCTGGTAATTCAGTCACACTTATTAGAAAATTCTATCTCAGGAAATCTGGCAGATACTTTTTACATTATTGAACTTGAGTATAAACCAAATGACATCATTCAATGCACCAACAATATTCTCTCTGTAGTTATGTAATAAGCCATGTGGCACATTTGGTGCATATCAGCCTCATCAGAAGAGTTTCAATGTAGTTAGAGTCCTCTTCATCCTCATACTACCCCTCCTCTGGCTGTCATGGGAACAAAAGCTTAGTCTCGATTGCTTTGGGAATGTGTGCTTATAAAGAGAGCTGTTTAGTTTGTATTGCTCTTTTATATGGTTTAGAACTTATTTGAAAGTTGGATCCAATGGATTGATAGATAAGAGCAGAAAAAAAATGAGTAAATCTGAATCTCTCTCTCTCTCTCTCTCTCTCTCTCTCTCTCTCTCTCTCTCTCTCTATAT
>NW_015157113.1:0-1362 GCF_000732505.1 Cyprinodon variegatus
ATGATTGGCACCCCTCTAAATATGATTGGTTTATCTTTGGAAGGTGAGGCAGCACCTGTTACCATGGAATCCGAACTGGGTTTAGACTGCTTTGATCCAGTTCAACTTTCTGAGTTAGCAAAATTATTAGTTATTTAAGGCTGTGGTACATTTGATTGCCATCTCTTTTTTAGTTTAGGTTTGTACAAAATGTAGGTTTTTACAAAATACACAATCAGATTGCCCAAATTTATTTTTATTTTGTAATTTTCTATTTAAATAGATATTTTTTTCTCCTTTATCAGAAATTCAAAATAAATAATTTATTTAAGAACATTTTACTCTGAAGTCACAAAAGTCTGTCTTTCTAACAGGGGTGTGTACACTTTTAGGAAACGGAAGGTATAATCAGTGCGCAGACGAAATCACAGCATGAGATGATTGTCTTCAGTCATAGAAGCCACACTGAGTGGGGACGGGTCTGCAGGTAGACCTCTGCCCTGCAGCTCATCAACTGCACTCAGGCTCTATTCTTTACTAAAGGAGGGAAAAATGGGCCTACGGAGCCACAGAATACCTGATCCAACCCCTGGTGGCGGGTTAAACACCTTTGCAGATCTGGAACTCATTAGAAGCAGCTTGATGTGTGTTTGTTCCCCTGATGCAAATGATTATCATAATGTAGCTGTCAGGTGACTTTGTTTCATCTGCCCTTTTGTTGCGGCTTGGTGTCCTTCATGCAACTCAGGTTCCATCTACTTCCTCTGGAGGCTGTCATGTTTTAAAGTTTCAGTACCTTGACTAAAAAATGAAAATGTCTGGACTATGCCAGCCCTTTTGCTTTGATAGTTATTTACAGGTTGCCAGACAGAAAGATATGGTTTAAAGGCATAGCGCAATTGTTATTGACTGCTGGAGGATTAGTCCTAAAGAAATCCCATATGTTGCTGGAGTCTCTGAAAAGCTCAAGAGGATTTTCTCCAAATACAAAATCCCAGTACATCTCAAACCTAACCGGCCCCCTAAACAGAGACTAGTGCATCGTAAAGACAAAACCCCAAGACCTAATATGAATGGAGTGGTGTCTGCAGGTCAATGCAGTGAGGAATGCTCTGATCTTTATATTGGAGAAACCAAAGCACCTCTCCACAGACACATTGGCCCAACACAGAAGAGCGCCCTCCTCTGGACAAGATTCTGCTGGCCACATACACCTTAAGGACAAAGGACGTTCGTTTGAGGACCAGATTGTTCACATTTTAGATAAAGAAGACAAGTGGTTTGAAAGGGGTGTGAAGAAAGCCATTTATCTCAAAAGAGAAAAATCAACCTTAGGCCCCGTCCACACGAAGTCAAACCCTGGCCTAAACGCACAAATTTTTC
>NW_015157114.1:0-1361 GCF_000732505.1 Cyprinodon variegatus
ATATATATATATATATATATATATATATATATATATATATATATATAAACATTTTGCATATTGGATAAAAAAAAAATGTTTTTGTCTGTCAATATTCTCCATCCCGAACTCCTAAGGAAGAAATATTTTAGTTTCACCTGGTTTAGTTTCATTAATAATCTTCTTTAAAGAACCTTTGGGTATCCAATTAATCGTTTCATCAAAAAAAATTGCGACATACTAATCGATTAACAAACTAATTGTTAGTTGCTGCCCTAACATCTTAACATTGCAAACGCATTTCTTGCTAAATACATGTAGAGATAACAGGCAACAAAACAAACATGTTAATCCGGCAAACTATACTAAAATACCTGAGGTATCATCTGTGAGCTCCAAAAGAGATCACAGAATCCAATTACTCATACTGAAAAAAAACAAGACAAAAAAACCTTCACCTGAAGCCCTGAAGGTTCAGACACTTCTATCTTTACCTGTGCTGAAACATTACTGCTTATTGTTAAAGTTCCCTAAATCCAGCCATATCAAATACAAATTGATATTTATATTGTATATACATAAAAAAGTTGCTCCTTATTTTGTAATTAAAATCATTTAGACCTCACCTGAAGCACTGAAGGGCAGCTGCTTCACCTACAAGCTGCCCTGCACCATTATAACTGGATATCTGTGTTTCCTATAATCATATAAAATTACATTCAATGATTATACGATTATAACTGTGCTTTTAATATAAAAGGATTAAATGAAACAACCTTCTATATCATCCTATGTTACTTACTGTCTGGCTGTTAAAATAGCTCCTTATCTCTATTTTCCTTTTTAGTGACATCATCTACAAAATATAAAACTAAGAATGAGCCTTTAAGTTTATTCAAATATAAAATCCCATTTAACGATTATAAAAGACAATATAACACTATCTTATCTGTAATGTAATAATATTTAAAATAAACAGCCAGATTCAAGCATTATTTACCAGACATTAATGTTTGTATTAATTTACTTGTAGACTGTGTAGAAATCTTTGTAAGATAAAATCTATATTAATGGTGTCCCTCTGTTTGTTTTTGTCTTTATCGTATTTCCAGAAGTAGAAATTGTCAATTAAATGTCAGTATTATTATGTGGAACCCTAATTATGCTTCCTAAACAAAAAATAGCAGTGCAGCACAGGGTGGAGACACCTCGTAAGACGCAGGAGAACCCCAGTCAGGAGGCACCCCACAGCACTGGAGATCTCTTGGCAACAGCTTTGCCTTTGAACCACACAGTGGTCAACTCTGATGCCTCCCAGCAACCTCAACCTGCAAAGGACAGAATAAAATGGCCGAAAATGAACAGCAACAAGGAGTGGCAGC
>NW_015157115.1:0-1361 GCF_000732505.1 Cyprinodon variegatus
ATATATATATATATATATATATATATAAACATGAAAAAGAAAAGGTCCTTTATGTTTTTTGTTAGTAAATGTCTAACATAAATTCTTGTAAGCCAAAGACCTTTATTGGACTGCTTATCCTTGTCTGCTTCTCAGCTTAAAACTCAGCTGCCCAAGCTGTGCTGAAAGAACAATGTGCCACTGAGAATCTAAGCCAAAGAATTTTCATCATTCAGTCAGAAATGTTTGATGTTACAAGAAAAAAAAAGTTCAATAAAGGACCAGCTTTGCTAATTAAATGCCTTTGCCATATGGAGATTGACGGAAAAGATTTTTACATGTTTGTCCCATCGGCATTTCACGCAAAACTCTGCTCTAAACACATTGATCTAGACTCACAGGGGAGACTTTATGGTACCTGCCTCCTTCCTAACTATTCACACAGACGTATCCCTCTGACATAAACTGAGGGGGGAAAAAAACAACATCTGCTGGTAAGGGCAGAAAATCCTAGCTGAGGTATATTTGTGGGCAATTAGAAGGAGCTGCCAACTCCCGAGTACCGTCCCTGCTCCCTGTACTCAGATGGGCAGATTTACCGTCTGCACTCCTCGACAGGCCTGTCTGTGTTTGTTCTGTCTCCAGTGGCTGACGGAAGACCTTGCTCGCCCAACAAAAACACCGTCAGAGATAGCTCAGCCAGCCATGAAATTGATTTTGTATTAACAAACAAGGGGGTCTGGTTTTCCCTTACTGTTAATCAAATCATTTCGCGGAATGAGGGGGAAGAGGAGAGTAAAATCATTACCTTCCACCAGTAAATCAGGTTCACTGCAAACCCGTTGTCCCATTAACCCTGAAACCTGCTCAATAGCTAATTAAGGCAATTACTTCAGGCATGACACGGCAGTTAATCATGACTGACTAGGCCATTTATAGTGGTGGCTTCATTACCATTGGCAGGGGCAGTCTGATGGCCCCCCTCATTCCCACACACAGAGGAAATAGTGGGGATAAACGTGGCTGTTGGACTGATATCCACCCACTCCCCATTTACAGGGCTATTACTGGAAGAGATAAATGTTTCCAAAAAGTTGTTTGCTTAGATTGTTGATGAACCATCCGCAATCACAATGACAGTATAAAAGAGAGCTTACGTTTTCTACATAATTGAAGCTTCATTTTTTTTGGCATTTGGTATTTTATGTTTACTGAGGAGATGATGAGAGATGGGGAAGAAAATATTTTTTTGTCTAAATCCAGACAATAATTCAAGACATCAGTGTCTACGATTGTTTGAATTCTCGTCCGTCCGTCCGTCCGTCCGTCCGTCCGTCCGTCCGTCCGTCCGTCCGTCCGTCCGTCCGTCCGTCCGTCCGTCC
>NW_015157116.1:0-1361 GCF_000732505.1 Cyprinodon variegatus
AAGAGTCAGACTGGAATTTGCCATACTATTAATAATAATAATAATAATGAATTTTATTTGTAACGCACTTTACATTTGACTTCAAATCTCAAAGTGCTACTAAGTGCTACATTTAAAAAAAGGGAAAATTAAAACAAGTTTAAAAGACCATAACATTAAAAATAAAGTAAAAAGACAATCATTAAAATCAATACATTCAAAGGCATACGTAGCCTATTAAAAAAAATCTAAAATCAACAATTTTAGGCATTTCTAAAAAGGAAAGATCCTCAAAAGGTTCTGGGAGAATGTCCGATGGACAGATTAGACAATAACTGAATAATAAGGAACATCAGCTCTACATACATAGATAAAAAAACAAAAAAAACATATCAAGTAAAGCTCACTGTCTCTACTGTGAAACATGGAGGAGGCTTCATTATGCTCTGGGGCTGCTTTGCTTCATCTGGAATCTTTGCAGTTTATAATAAAATCTCAAGACTATCAAGACATTCTGGAGAGAAATGTGCTGCCCCAAAATATACAGCTAAAAATAACCAGTAATGGCAAAGAGGAAAACATTGGACAATTCTGAAGTAGCCTTCTATGAACCCTGACCTATATCCTACTGAAACATGCAGCCTGGAAAAGATACCCTTTAAACCTGAGACATTTGGAGCAGTTTGCTCTTGAGAACCAAAATACCTGCTGAGAGGAGCAAAAGTCTCACTGACAATAGTTTGAGTGCAGTGATTGCATCAAAAGGTTGTGCTACAAAATATTGAGTTAAAGTTAAATTTACCCTCATTTTTGTCCAGGTCTGATAAATGAACTTATTTCAAAAGCATTCTGTTGACACATGGTGAAAAAAGCAATGGCTGACTATAATTTATTTATTTTATAGAAATTTTATTTATAATTACTTTTTTTTAGATTCAAGTTATTTCTGCTATTGTTGTGTTTTTTTTTGTGTGTGTTTTTTTTCTAAACAACTACCAACAATTTAGTCCATGTTGATATTTTTGTTTAAATCTTCTCTTGCATTTGGTGAATGAGTTTTGGGTTCTTGGCGCTGGATGAATGGTGCTCTCATAAATATGTTGCAAGTTTGATGTAGGGGGTATTATGGTATGGGGTACCTCATCGCTTCATATCTCTATTTACTCCTTAAAAACAAAGTCTTAATGCTGCAGCAAAAGGGGACATATTGAATAACAGTTTGGGTATGGCTCCTTTCTGCTCCAACAGAACTCAGCTCCAGTGCAAAAAGCAAGGTCTGTAAACAAATTGTCCAATTACTTTGTAAGGTTATGCACTGATGTTGAATGATCGCTCGCAATCAGTTTTCCAAATTCTCCCCTGAGTAAATATTCATATATTCC
>NW_015157117.1:0-1360 GCF_000732505.1 Cyprinodon variegatus
CACTGAATGCTCAGGCTGAACTGAATATAACCAAGAGGAAACAGGTGAGAGGAATAAATTATAATTGAGGCAGGGAGGGAAAACGGCAGGTGAAATGAATTAAACCAGTAAAACTAGGAAACATGGAGCAAAGTAACGCACAACATTACCAAAACCATGACGCTTTGTATGTGTTTAAAAGAGACCAACACACCCCTGATCTTATAGATATTAAATGGTCACAATTAACACTAAGAAGTTGAAATTGGTTATCAAGAAATGAAACTCCTGTTGAATAACAGCCACAACAACAGCTTTTCGTGCATTTATTAACAATGTAGGTGTATTTTTACGTTTACCTGCTCTTTATGTTTTAGCTAAGAGCAAATACAAAAACAGGAAAATATTTTTTTTCCAAGTCAAGCAGGACATTATATATATATATTTAAAAATTATGATTTTATATGTTAATCTTGTAGTACTTGTGAATAGCATGGCCAGCACAAAAACGGAGGTTTTCATATTTAATCTGCTTCCTACTGGAAAAGTTCAATGAAAGAAAATCAACTCTGCAGCTCTCTCTCACTGTCTTGCAGTCTGAATCAATCATATGTCCCTAATTGTTGTAAATAGTTTCCCTATTAAAGTTTAACTAAACCCAATGTAAAAAATAACCAAACCTTCAGATACATTTTGAGAAATGCCATCAAAGTCGGCACTTCCAGGACACACGAGAATGTCTAAGTTAGGAGAAGATAGGATGAAGTTAATCTGGGAACAAGCAGCAAGGAAAGGGAGGTAATTTGATTGAACTAAATAATCTAAGTACTTAAAATGAACAAATAGGTAAAGAAATATCTAAAAAAGACTGTTGATCAAGTCTTGCAATTCCTGACCCTCCGCAGTGGTGTCTGTCTGTGTAAGATGCTTTAACAGTGCGTTCCATTTGTTCTTGGAGGTTTGAATAGCACATGGAGCATTGCTCTTGTCATTTTTATGGTTTTAGCAGTGGCTGTAGCAATCATATGTTAACAGAGAGAATGTGATCGCTAAGAAGCGGAAAACTGCACAGCTATCACAATGGATATTATGTCGGTCCGACTTCCCATATACGAATTCCTAGGTAAGTTGTATGCTTTATCATCATAACTGAATTTGGACGCCGTAGCCCCTGCAGTAGCCACATTTTGACCCATAGAGGGCAGCAACAACAGGGTTTAAGCTCAGACATTGCAGAATTATACGAGTTTTCACGAAAATGTCACCATTTGCACAGTAACATAAAGATAACTAACCTGACTCAGCCAGATGGATTTGCTCCGCATATCCATCTGGAAACTCTCTCTCTCCTGTGGAACCAACTACCAGTTTTAGTCCGTGA
>NW_015157118.1:0-1360 GCF_000732505.1 Cyprinodon variegatus
GTCCAACCCGTTACTAGCATGGGGTACCTAATAAAGTGGCCTGTGAGTGTATTTCCTCTTTAATGACAGGGTCACTGGGAGGCCAGGACCTAAATGGTGTGCTAAAGAGCACCCTAGCTGCTCCAATACACCCCAGTCCGCTTTAACCAGTACCATCCCTCTGCTCTTATCCTCCTCACAGCTTCCATTTGCTCCTCATTCACTATCATGTTGTTTAAAAATTTTTTTATGGTTTTCTCTTTGGTACCCGCCCCCCTCCATAAGGGGCTGCATCTACCAATCCTGCAGGCTGCGCTGAACTGATAAAGCCGGCTTAAGTCATAAGAAAAGTCAACTGAGCCGAAACAAAAGGCTGCTACTGGTTTTTAAATTGAACTCTATCATCTGAACACTGTAAGGTGACTGCTTCTGTTGGATACTCTAAGGTTGCTTGGCTTGGTGGACTGGAGCGTAGGTCCTGTCTGGCAAGTAGCAGAGAGGAATAAATGGCTGTATGGTTAACCTCAGGTATACTGATAACAACTCTGAGTTTGCCTAAGATAATCTTCTAAAAACTATAGTAATATCTTACAAGTGGCTTTCTAATTGTAACGTCCTACAAATTATTTATTTACAACAGAATCTACATATTTGTTATTATCTTTAAGCAAGTTGTATGCAACAGCAATACTTTTTAATAAAAGAATGTTTTATCTAAATTAATGGACCGCTAAGCTAACATGATTGAGACACAAAACTTTAGGCTGAAAATGTGTTTGTATGCTTTCTTATTTTACAGGGTGTAACTACACATTCATAAGATGATACACAATACATGATCCTATTGTATGTCTTAACTACAATGTAAACCAAAATAAGTTACCAAAACTGTAAGAGTTTAGAGGGAATCAATATGAAAATCTTTAATTTGATAAACTTTAAAATGACAAGGTTTAAGAAAAAAGATTTTTCAATTAATTCTACTTCTGCATTTAGATTCAAGTTTGATAAAAAAAAAACTTTATTGGGCAAACTAAATAAACCCCTACTTACTACGTTTTAATTTTAATTTGTTTTGCAAATATTTTAAATATTTTCTTCAGTTGTGTCATTACTTTAAACTGTTATGACACCCAGATCACTGATAACATACATCAGAAT
This sequence comes from Cyprinodon variegatus, assembly GCF_000732505.1. NCBI lineage: Eukaryota > Metazoa > Chordata > Actinopteri > Cyprinodontiformes > Cyprinodontidae > Cyprinodon > Cyprinodon variegatus. Next base: position 1,141 of record NW_015157118.1, read on the forward strand.
TTGACTTCAAAACCTCTTGAGCCCGGCGGGCCAAGTACCGGGCCCAGCTGACACCTGCTCATGTTTATATTTTTATACAAATGGCCAAAACACAGTCCTATGTTTCATCCACACGCCTTTCAAATGGGGCTTAAAATTTTATTTGAGATCTTCTGTTGGATCATAGTAATCTTGAGATAGCATTTGCATCCTCATCAGACCGATCTCTCTGGGCTCCCTT
>NW_015157119.1:0-1360 GCF_000732505.1 Cyprinodon variegatus
TCTCTGCTTCTGTCTCCTTGAACCCCAGTCGGCCTCAGCAGATGGCCGCTCACACTGAGCCTGGTTCTGCTGGAGGTTTCTTCCTGTTAAAAGGGCGTTTTTCCTCTCTACTGTCGCTACAAGCATGCTTAATATGAGGGATTGCTGAAGAATCAATGAGTTGATGCAATCAATTGGTTTTCCTTAGATAGAAAACTTTGAATCAATTTGACTGTATGATCTGTTTGAATTGTAAAGTGCTTTGAGATTACATGTGTTGGGAATTTGCGCTATATAAATAAACTGAACTGAATTGTTAAAAAAGATGTATTAACCCCAAATATGACAGATTCATCATTAGAAAAGCAATTCCAGATTTCACATTTTTATTTTATAACAAACCAGATTTTTTATTGTAATCTATGTTTTAACTGTCTGCTCCACCTAAACCGAGTCAAATAAAAAGGACAAAACAATGTTGTTGTTTATTTTGCACAAATGCAAAACCACAGCTTCACAACCTCACTGAAAATCTGTGGCCAATCAGCATTTGGCTCATTCTGGAGGAGTCCTGAATGACTGTTCAATCCCAGACTTTAGGCTTGCCCCATTTATCATCCTACCTAAAAAAGTTACACAGAGATAACTGTTCTAAGAGTAGCCGCAGAGCTAAATGGAGACCTGGGGGTCTGGTGGTTGTGCGTGCAGGAACAGGTGGAAGACTTGGAGACTTTGACAAACTTTATTGTGATTTTGCATGCCTCTCCCCCTCTCTCATGTCCCCTTTCCTGTGAGCCTGCTGTCGAACAAACAAGCCTCTAGTGCCGCAAAAAAAAATAAAAAATTGATAAATAAATAAAAAGAATGTAAACGGTGTAGGAGAAAAGAAAACCAGTTTAAAAGTAATGGTGTGAAAGGCATTAATATGGAATGGTGCAGTGCAAAATAATTATCGTGCAAAATGCAGTAGAACGTTGTGTTCTATTTAAAGGGATTAATAAAAAAATCAGTGATGCAGATTCCTGTTTAGAGTTCAACAGTTTAACAGTCTGATGGTAGTGGGGAAGAGCTGCTGCAGAACCTGCAGGATTTGCAGTGGATGCTAAAACGCAGAAGGAAGAAGAGGTGCATAACCTTGGCTGAGCTTAACACATTGCAAAAACTGATACTTAAAAAAATACAATTATTCTATCTACACTTAATTTGAGCAGGGAAATAAAATGATCTGCCAATGGAATGACTCTTACTGCCCTTAAAATAACATAATTACTTATGCAATTCAAATAAGATCATGAGGGGTTCAAGTCCTGGCACTGCAGACCGTTACTGTCTCTCTTTAATGTCTCAAAATAAAGGCCACTATAGCCTAAAAAAAGCAAAA
>NW_015157120.1:0-1360 GCF_000732505.1 Cyprinodon variegatus
GCCGCTTGTATTCAAAAAAGACCCTGAGAACCATGGCCTGTCAGGGTTTGGTTGTGGTTTAAGGACCCAAATGCAGAGGCAGGGGTGAGTTTTTTGTAGATTTAAAGAGAGGTTCACAAACAACTGAAGAAGGAATCCAAAAATCCAACATGGAAAAAGTAAAAACAAACCAGAACGATGGAGACATCAGGGGAAAACAATCACGAAGTACAGTATAACGAAGTAAGACGAGGAACCAGCACAGAGAAACTGCACAAGGAGAGTATTTATGGGAGACTTAACAAAGAGGGGCCTATCAAGCTGATTGGGAGCAGGTGTGAAGAGATGAGTCTAGAAAGGAGCTAGGGAAAAATAGACCAACACAAGAGGGCAACAAATTAAAACCTAAGAACTGCAATATAACCAGAAAACACAACAAAATAGGAATCAAACCAATAAAACTAAAAAACATGGAGCAAAGTATAACTGAATACTCAAAAGAAAACATAACAGAACCAAGACTGTGACATGACCTCGGATTTGGAGGTGCCGATCCTCATCCCAGCCACTTCACACTCGGCTGCAAACCAGCCCAGTGCACGTAGGGGGTCCTGGTTGGATGAGGCCAACAGGACAACATCATCTGCAAACAGCAGAGATAATATCCTGAGGTTCGCAAACCGGAAACCCTCCGGTCCCTGGCTGCACCTAGAAATTCTGGCCATAAATGTAATAAACAGAACCGGTGTCACTGGTTGTCACAGTTTTTAAGTGTTTAGGTTATATTAGGTTTTAACTGGCTGGATGTGCTCTCTTCATCCTCTGACATGGGAGCTGGCTCAGAGCTCGTCTGCCTCCTTGAACCCCAGTTGGCCTCGGCAGATGGCCGCTCACACTGAGCCTGGTTCTGCTGGAGGTTTCTTCCTGTTAAAAGGGAGTATTTCCTCTCCACTGTCGCTACAAGCATGCTTAGTGTGAGGGGTTACATTCGAATCAATAAGTTGATGCAGTCAACTGGTTTTCCTTACATAGAAAACTTTGAATCAATTTGATTGGATGATCTGGTGAACAGTGATGGGAGTAACGGCGTTAAAAGTAAAAAAGCGTTACTAACGCTGTTACCTTTTTTAGTAACGAGTAATCAAAATTATTACTCTTAATGTAACTATAACGCAGTTACCATTGCCGACACTGCGTTACTGCAAGTTACTCAGGTCGCACACTGAACCTTTTTTCATGATAGGACTCGTGCGCGCCTTGCCATGAGAGAGGGGAGGATGAGATTGGCTGTTACGGGTGTTAACGTACAGCACACACAGAGAGAAGGAGAGTGAGGAGGACTCCAGTGAGCTTCGTTTCCCCATCAGATAGTTTCCCCTGC
>NW_015157121.1:0-1360 GCF_000732505.1 Cyprinodon variegatus
GATCACATGGCTTGGTTGAGGCATATTTATGCATTAGAAATGTTATAAAAATCAATTGAAAATCCTTAATGCATAAAACTATTTGTAAATTTTCAGGGGTAATCTCCGGGACTGGCCTTTGGATGCACAAGTGAAGACTTGAAGTTGTAATTACAGATTAAGCTTATTCTTTAAATTATTGTCTTCGATGGTTAAATGCATATACGGTAAACGCCACACAAGTACGGTAAAAGAAAACAATCTTACAAAAGTTGGGTAATTTTTTTGGACACTTAAATTTGTTTTATCACATAAATATTAACATAATATCACAATATGGCAAAGTTGTAGGGGTATAAATAATAATGTTAGGCACATCGGTTGAAATATGATGTATTTATCTTCATTAAGTAAATTGTAAAAAATTTAAAGTTAAAGGATTTGGCTGATTTATAAAATCTTTCAAGTTAAATAGTTTTGTTTTAATAATTTCACTCTAGCAAGCATGTTTAGTTATAGCAATGTTTAATTTTCTTTTTTTTTTTTTATTAAAACTGTTTAGGAAAACAAAGTTAGAACTTTTATGCTTTAGGATTGAAACACTGGATTCATTCATCTTTGTTCCAGAGTTTTTCATTCTATCCAGCCAACTGAGTAATGTTTTCTTTCTTTATTACAAAAGAGGTGTTTAGTAAAAGCTACAAAAACAGAACATCTGCAGCTATTAACTTCGACAATGAGAGCTACTACTTTTAGGAAAGGAAATGCATGTTACTCAAAGATTATTACCTGAGGTCTTGAGTAGTAAAAGTGGCAATTAACGCCTCTTGGGCTGGTGCAGTCAATGTTACAAGGTGAGTGACATGAGGCAGACCATGCCTATAACAGGTGGAAGCAAAGGTCAGAAGGTAGCAGGTCTCTGGAAAAGGCCATTTAACAGATAAAGCAAGAAAGGAAATTTAATTTTGCCTCCTGTTCACTGTTAATGTAAAACGGCTACCTGCACAGAAGCAAAGGAAATCCTTCAGGACCCGATATCTGGAAAATGGCAGCAGCCTCAGCGCCCAAGGCACTATCCCTCTAAGGGGAACAGCCATTGCTTGATAAAAACAGTTGTGCCCTAAAATTTTAACTTTCTACTGATTTGCATGTGTAAGTCAGTGGTGACCTTCCACCATATTTATGTTGCTGCACTAATAGAACAGAACGTCCAAACACAGTTGGATGCTAATAGCCAATATGTTTTATCCTGAACCCCATTTGATCTTCTACTGCATTAGCATCTAAAATATCCATCCATCCATCCATCCATCCATCCATCCATCCATCCATCCATCCATCCATCCATCCATCCATCCATCCATCCATCCATCCATCCATC
>NW_015157122.1:0-1360 GCF_000732505.1 Cyprinodon variegatus
TGGAGTCATGCCAGCCATAATGAGTCCGAGTAGCATTTATTTTTCCTAATTGTATATGTGATATATGTAATTGGAACTTATTTTGATTTAATGTGGGATATAAATAATATAAAACTGGAGATTTTTAGATTTTCTTATCATTTGTATTATAACCATACCGTTAAGCTCTGGATGATCCGGTTGCATAAGGTTATCTATTACAGGAATGATAGGGTTTGTTATTTATTCTGCACACTACAAAAACGATCTAAAAATAAGTAGAAATGTATTCAACCTTAATTTGAGTAGGTAAATAATATGATCTATCAATGGAATGAGTATTTTTTACCCTTAAAATAAGATGATTAGATATTATGCACATGAAATAAGAAAATGCAGTTATTTTTTCTTATTTTAAATGTAGATTGTCTTGTTCCATTGGCACTTACCTGCTTAATTCAAGAAAAAATGAACTTATTTTAAGAAAAAAGGACTTACTTAAATTGCATAAAGCACTTTGGTGCTAAACGTGATGATAAATCATCATTTGGAAAAATAAAATTTTTAAGTTGAAAGTAGATTTCCCCCAACATCTAACAATAAATCAGACTTATTACTGCTTTAACTGTTAATATTAACATAATTGTTCCTATTTTTTTCAAAGACCATAAAAAGTAAGAAAGGTTAAATTCACTAAGAATGCTTTTGTTTTGGTGCTTGAAAAAAATCCAGTTCCAAGAGAACATCATTATAGAGAGTGAAACAGGTTGTGTGAACTGAAATTTGCAGAAAAATATTGAAGTTTAATAAAATAAAAATAAAGATGTTTGGTCCTAGTGATCCATGTATTTGGAGTAAAGGTAGGAGATTGCAAGTCTGAAATGTAGCCCACAGCAAGTAAAGTTTAGGTAGAAATCGGACCATAAGAAAAGGGTTTTTCTGTGTTAAATGCATATACAACAAATACTTTATAAAGGTTAGGCATTTAAAACAGTGGGAGATGATATACAGCAATTCTGGAGAAATAAAATATAGTCTTTCAGCAGAAGGAATTATTAAAAACACAATGGATAAGATTTCATATCTTTACATCATGAAAACAGTGTGAAAAATAGAAATCCTTCGATTTGGTGCTAATGATGTATAAATAATTCACTCACCTACACCAGTAAGTCCAAAAACCTCACACAGAAGATTGATGATAATCAAGAGGATCATGATGTACCTTTTCATTGGAAGATAGACGATCCACGCTCTTCCTCTATGCTCAACTAATTCCACCACTCATGTCTGTTTTAAATAGCTGCTTCTTATCCATGTCATGTTGTCAAGCTTCTTTCCCACCTTGAACCCCTGACCTTCCACTCACCATATTCACAGG
>NW_015157123.1:0-1360 GCF_000732505.1 Cyprinodon variegatus
AAGGGAGCCCAGAGAGATCGGTCTGATGAGGATGCAAATGCTATCTCAAGATTACTATGATCCAACAGAAGATCTCAAATAAAATTTTAAGCCCCATTTGAAAGGCGTGTGGATGAAACATAGGACTGTGTTTTGGCCATTTGTATAAAAACATAAACATGAGCAGGTGTCAGCTGGGCCCGGTACTTGGCCCGCCGGGCTCAAGAGGTTTTGAAGTCAAATTCTGATGTATGTTATCAGTGATCTGGGTGTCATAACAGTTTAAAGTAATGACACAACTGAAGAAAATATTTAAAATATTTGCAAAACAAATTAAAATTAAAACGTAGTAAGTAGGGGTTTATTTAGTTTGCCCAATAAAGTTTTTTTTTTATCAAACTTGAATCTAAATGCAGAAGTAGAATTAATTGAAAAATCTTTTTTCTTAAACCTTGTCATTTTAAAGTTTATCAAATTAAAGATTTTCATATTGATTCCCTCTAAACTCTTACAGTTTTGGTAACTTATTTTGGTTTACATTGTAGTTAAGACATACAATAGGATCATGTATTGTGTATCATCTTATGAATGTGTAGTTACACCCTGTAAAATAAGAAAGCATACAAACACATTTTCAGCCTAAAGTTTTGTGTCTCAATCATGTTAGCTTAGCGGTCCATTAATTTAGATAAAACATTCTTTTATTAAAAAGTATTGCTGTTGCATACAACTTGCTTAAAGATAATAACAAATATGTAGATTCTGTTGTAAATAAATAATTTGTAGGACGTTACAATTAGAAAGCCACTTGTAAGATATTACTATAGTTTTTAGAAGATTATCTTAGGCAAACTCAGAGTTGTTATCAGTATACCTGAGGTTAACCATACAGCCATTTATTCCTCTCTGCTACTTGCCAGACAGGACCTACGCTCCAGTCCACCAAGCCAAGCAACCTTAGAGTATCCAACAGAAGCAGTCACCTTACAGTGTTCAGATGATAGAGTTCAATTTAAAAACCAGTAGCAGCCTTTTGTTTCGGCTCAGTTGACTTTTCTTATGACTTAAGCCGGCTTTATCAGTTCAGCGCAGCCTGCAGGATTGGTAGATGCAGCCCCTTATGGAGGGGGGCGGGTACCAAAGAGAAAACCATAAAAAAATTTTTAAACAACATGATAGTGAATGAGGAGCAAATGGAAGCTGTGAGGAGGATAAGAGCAGAGGGATGGTACTGGTTAAAGCGGACTGGGGTGTATTGGAGCAGCTAGGGTGCTCTTTAGCACACCATTTAGGTCCTGGCCTCCCAGTGACCCTGTCATTAAAGAGGAAATACACTCACAGGCCACTTTATTAGGTACCCCATGCTAGTAACGGGTTGGAC
>NW_015157124.1:0-1360 GCF_000732505.1 Cyprinodon variegatus
GATGCAGTGAAGCCCATAGCCAAACACTTACCAAGTGTCATTTAGGCCCTTGGTAAAATACTTCATACATGCTGCCTAACCAGTGATGCCAGAGCAGAAGCTGTAGGTCTGGAAAAGTACTTCATGAAATTTGATGCCATTGTACTCCTCATTATAAACTGCAGTAAGGGGAAAATTTCTCTGAAGGTGGAGGCAGCCAAATCCCTCAAAGTTGAGATGCAGAAACTCAGAAATGAGTGGCATTCCCTCTTCTCTGGGGAAACACTAATTGCCATTGAAATGGGGATACCTCCACATTTCAAAAAGGAAGATAGCCGTAAGAGAAAAAGAAAAATGAATTTAGATGAGACACACGCAGAAGAAAACGTTCCGGGCAATCTGGCAGACACATTCCAAAACACTGTCTTTTATGGATCACATAATTAGTGACTTGGACACGAGATTCCAAAGCAAAGCAAATATTGTTGAGGAATTTGGGTCCATCTGGGGTTTCAGAGCAGGCTTGGAAAAATGAACCAGAACCAAATTTTTCAGTTTCTCACACCCCCACACACAAAACTTTATGCCTTCTGTTTACTCTATTGGCGCCTTCCAACCCCCCTACCCTTTCATCCCTTTATCCCTCAACCCTTTTTCCCTAATTTTGTCATTCCTTCCTCGATCCCTCATACCTTCCTGTCCTCATCACGTCATCCTCCAACCCTCCCTTCCTTAATCCTCTCATCCCTTCCTCTATTCATCCCTCGTCTGCTCCTCCCTTCGTCCCTCATCACATTATCACTCCATCCTACATCCCTTTCTCCATTCATCCCTTCCTCCCTCTTCCGTTCATCCCTCTATCCCCCTCTCCTTCTCCCTTCTTTCCTTCCTCCCCTCATCCCTCATCCCCTAATCCCTTTATCTCTTCCTCTATCACTCCTCACTTCCTCCCCTCCTCGCTTCATTCCTCACCCCCTCACCCTCCTTATCCCTCCTTCCTTTATCCTTTCATTCCTTCATCTTCCATTCAGTCAATAAACCTTTAACCTCATATTAAGTTTTGGTATGGGCCTTACTAGTGAGCAGCTGAATAGAGCTTCTGAAATAGATCTTACATCACAGAAGCAATAATCTGCCTGACCAGGTAACTTTTGGTTGCAAACAACAACTTTTAGCTTAGTTAGGTCTGATGTTTAAGGTGAGTTCAGACTGTTGTAAAGCAGCCCTTTGTGTCACGACTCAGTCAGTGATGAATCCGACCCTCTCAAGTTATGCGAGTTCTTCAAGAGCTGCAATCTTCATGGGGCATCTATCTGCAGCACTATGAAGGACCAACTCTGCCATATTTAAAAATAAATACAGAAATAAATAAATGCTCAAT
>NW_015157125.1:0-1360 GCF_000732505.1 Cyprinodon variegatus
ATTGAATTGAAACTTTATTTAACGCTTTAAAATTATGATGTTTACAGTTATGTGAGGCTGCTACAGCTTCCTTCTTTCTAACAGATTTCTATTTTGTTCTTTTGTTCTCAGCCATATGAACACTGTTGTGGGCAGGAATGAAGCTTCGTAATGCTGAATGGGGAAAGCCTTTAGCCTTTCAGATATCATTACATGACTGAAATGCACATGGATAATGCAAGTCAAATCCAGGACTACAGCCTTCTGAAAATCAACAAAAAATGCAAGTTAAACAAACATAGCCAATGGATAAGCTCTTAAAACATATGACTGTCTGTACATAAACGTGTGTCACACAGAGTACATGTGAAGAAAATGTGTAGTTTGTTAGATTTATTGAGGTAAACTATGCTTACTGTATATTTCTTGACATATAACAGATTGTCATATTCTGTATAGCTAAATGCCAGTGAATTATCAAATCTGTTCTTTAACTTAATACCAAAAAGCAAATCAGTGAAGAGCCCTTTTATTGTCTTTCCAATTTGACTTTAGTTTTGACTCCTCATTAAATTCTGTGTTTTATAATGGATTGAATTTACTTAAGGTTGTCCAGAAATAAGGGAAGAGCTGTTTGTTTATGCTTTCAACCCTTGCATTTCCACCTGGTCCATGTCTGCTACAGTAAAAACTGATTATCCATGCAGAAATTTCCTCTAACCAATGACCCAAGTATTACTTTACATATCATTCTGGGCCTACAGGGTAAAGCTTTAAGTGAATATTTGAAGCATTCTGAACTGCTTTAGTAATTTCATCATCCTGCTTCAGTTGTCCATGTTTAAACCCCTTTGAAGTTTAAATTTTCTGCTGACTTTAACTGTAAATCATGGACTTTCTGACAAATAGGGATAGATTCATCCATCCATCAACTCATCTTTGTGCAGGGCAGCGAATACCTTCAGTAGCCATTGACCAAGAGGCAGGACTCACCCTAGGAAAGGTTACCAGTCTATCACAGACACAGAGCACTCACACACACTCACTTCTAAAGGCGATTTAGAGTGATCACCTAACCTAACATGCATATTCTTTGGCAGTGTGAGGAAGCCAGAGTACATGGTGAATATGCAAATTTCAGTTGGACAGATCCACAATCCAACATTAAAACATTTTGCTTTAAAAACGGATTCATAGTATAACCAACTGTGGAGGACTGAGGAAGAAAATCTTTCATCCATATTCGAACCATTAATGAATATGTCTTGTTTAGGATTTAAAAAAAAGTTAATTCATGCTTGCATGCAACATTCTTTAGAGAAAACACGAATATTGGCCTAATTTACAATACATCAAATGGTACCATTTTAGAAAATGTTGA
>NW_015157126.1:0-1359 GCF_000732505.1 Cyprinodon variegatus
GCTGCGTTCACACTTGTAAGGTCCGTATATGGTAAAGGAAAAGTCTGGTCATATTCAGAATTCAAACTTCTGAAAGTACCTTAAATAAGAAATTATTAGATTCTGTTCAATAAATGATAAGAGCTTTTAATTAAGAGTAATTTTATTTGAATGTCAAAGAACACTACTGCCACCTACCGGTTTGTGACGTCACGCTGCGGTATCGGCTGTTGATCAAGTCCCAGTGCTGTATCTGGTGTTTGTCACAACGCGCTATTATCCAAGTCATCTTGAAAACATTCTTCTTTTTGAAATGTTGGCTACATATTTCGTGTTTTTTCTCTGACCAGAAGTTGGATGGCAAATCCGGCAAACCCGATGTATTCGAACATCCAACTGCCATGCACGTGGTTATTGTGAGTTTAACTATAGATCTCTCGAATTTCAATGGTTAAGTCCCCTAAAAATCTTAAAGAATTGCTATTGATTGCAGATTTCTTTATTAGTTCCTATTGATTTTGTTGTAAAGCGGAGTAAATGGTGCTAGGCTTACCGCACCGTGTCGTCACTGCTGGAAGATGTCAGGAGTGAGGTGTTACTATATTTGGGCAAAAATGGCCACAGGTGAAATGATGGTGAAATGACTATTGAAGCTTCTGGAATAATTGTCTTCACAAGGGACAAACTGGCATAAGAAAATTGGAAGATGGGTAAAGCCAGTTTAAGGCCAGTCCTGATAGGCAAGATACTTGATAGCTGAAGACACACCATCTTTCAGTGTGGCTTTGTTAAAAACCCAATATTCATTTGATAAATATAGAATCTGTGTTATAATATGAAAATCGATGTCCATGGATGTTCTCCATCCAGTCTGACTAGGTTGAAGCCATTTCAATAACAATAGGAAAATGCTTTAGGCTCCAGAAGCATCAAGGTGCCAGAGACTTATACCCCATCATACATGCAGCTGTAATTGCAGTGAAGGGTGGTTCTACAAAATATTGACTCAGGGAAATGAAGGATGAACTAACTTCTAGGAAATAAAAAAATGATGAGAGCAATAAACCCCTTTTAAATCACAGAGTCCCAACATTCTTTCAATCAAATTAAGAGCTCTAAGACGGCTTCACGTGCGCACACGCATCTGTTAAATCTCTTCCCATGTAAGTTCATGCCATAAATCTCATCACTGTGTCAGAAGGCATCAATATATAAAAGTGATGGCTGGTGAAGAGTGAAGCCAACAGCTCGGAGTGTGATGATCCCTTTATTCCAAGGGATAGAAGCTTATACTGATGGTCCTAGTCTTTCATCAAATTTAGAACAATACATTTACCTTTAAGATGGAGGATTAGGGCCAGGCTAGAGATTTTTTTTTTT
>NW_015157127.1:0-1359 GCF_000732505.1 Cyprinodon variegatus
TTACTGAATTGGTAAAATGTGATTTGATCTACTTTAGGCTGTATTTTAGTTATTCCACATCCCAATACATACCGGCTCATTTATAACGGTTTTTACAGGAATGACTAACTCTAATTAAATGCTTTTTAATACTCTTAGAAATAAATGTAATGCCATCAACAAGTACCCATGAGTATATAAATATATATTTATTTATATAACACACACACACACACACACGCATGCATGCATACAAAACACAGCGAAATCCTTCGTCATCTTTACCGTCCACAAGTTGCAGCCATATCCCGAATTCCTTCTTTTGTCAGCCACTTTTTTTGAAATTTGCCTTTTCCTTTGCCAAAGCATTGCAAAGCATCGCCTTGGATAGATACGCACAGGTTTCACAAGCAACCTCCTGCCCACACCCCTCTCTCTCTATTGTTGTGCCAACACAATCAAAGTAGTTCTAATCGGCGCATGGTGCATGAATTATTGTATTTCCTGCACGCTCACACTCGCATTAAAAAAACACCACCTGCTGCTGCTGGACATCTTTTCTTCTTCATTCTTCTAGTGCCCTTACGTCTCTGAAGGAAAACTGGGAGCCAATTGTCCGGTCACACAGCAGGTGGGCGTGGACTAAAATGTTCAGTGCTCGCGCGTGTGCGCAAAAGGAAAAACCCACTAGCGAGAGCCTTAAAGGGCGAAGCCTATATGAAATAGAAACACCACCTCGCATAGTCTAAAATCCAGGATAATCTATCCGACTCGCTGGTATTCTCAAGCTTGTTTTCCGAATATACGGCTTTACGATCAACTCTAAGCAGTTCTGCACAAACACGCGGAACCAGTTATATCTCATATATCTGACTAAATTATTTTTATAAATTAGTTTTTTTAAATAAAGCATTTTAAATGCCACTATAATCACATTTAAGCAATTTTAATTTAAAAAATAAGTTCATGACTTTTAATGACCCACGGAAACCTTGTATAAGTTTATCAAAGTTATTTCCTTAACAGTAACCAGTACCTCCATCAGCTGAACACCAGAGCAAAAATACCAGAGAAAACCTGCCATGTTCGACAGGTGGAAAAAGGCACAAAAATATTGATTTTGTTTAACAGGATCAGTTGAAAGCTTCTAAAGCTTTGGGTCATTTTTGAGGTGGAAGTTCTAGTGAAACCTGAACAGAAATGATTTATAGAAAGTTTCTGACAAACTGAAGATTGTCTTCTTCCAGAATCTACAACTAGATGAAAAAATAATGCTTTAATTTGCAGCTGGCAGTAACTCTTTTTATGAATTTCTTTAATATGATCGGGAACTTTTTAATTGACTATAAAATAAACATGGTTTTTAAGAAGAAAAAAAAA
>NW_015157128.1:0-1358 GCF_000732505.1 Cyprinodon variegatus
GATGGATGGATGGATGGATGGATGGATGGATGGATGGATGGATGGATGGATGGATGGATGGATGGATGGATGGATGGATGGATGGATGGGTTTCTTATTGCAGAGTTTCAAGATTGCCTTCATGAATAACCAATCAGAACAGGCATTTAAACTTGACCATCAGTTGTTACCAAGAGGAGGACAGTAGCTTGTTCATCCTTCAGACACTACAATGAAAAGACTTCAGTAGAGCTCCTTCATAGCCGATAAAGGATGAACCAAAAAGAAAATGCACTTCTCTTAAATAATGAAAATGTACATTGAGATATTAATTTTTGTTATGAAGAGAATTCAAGAGGATGGGAAGGTTTAAAACACATAGACTCTCTCACCTGACGTTCCATGTACTGGACGATGTCGTGCTGCACCCTCCACTGAGCAATGCTTCTATCACTGTGACTGTGTTCAGAGTTGAGGTGCCTGAAGGACAAAGAGGTTAAATCAATCAGAAAAAACTTGTTTTTAGATTTAAATCAGGAATTCTTAAATTAATGTATAGAGATGCTGATGATGGCTGAAGGAAAGAATCATCTCCACCCTTTCCTCATCACCTTCACTCTGTTCTCCGGCTCTATTGTACATGGTTGACTTTTTTTCAATAAGAAATTACAGGTAATAAAACCCTTTCTCTATTTTTGCTCATTCCAGCCCACCTCACTTAGACATTTTTTCATTTTCACTCTAAGGCTAATATTTGGTTAATCAATTCAAGCCTCTTTAACAGTCCTTAGAGTCCAATTATCAGAAGCCTTCTCTTTTGCTAAGCATCTAGCTTTACACTAGTCCTGTATTTTTTTTATCTCTCTGATGGTACCATATGTTTTTCTGCCACGTTTCCTCAGAATGCTTTCGATCACTTCCTCATTCCACCACCATCTGTCAAGGTTTCTCTCCTCTGGAAGGAAACTACCCCATGTACCAGTTCGTCTCCACCACTCATTTACACTTTCCCAGTTTTAGTAACTATTTACTTGCTAGGATCAAATGTCAGTGATGTAACCGCAACCACACCCCTCTGAAGGTACATCTCGCGGGTGCCTAATAAAAAAAAAAATCCTGTTTTATAATCTGTGTTTTGTTTTCGTTATCTTATGCAAGCCAGTTGGTTATACGCCAGCCTAAACACCTAAGTCATTTTTTATTTTTCACTAAAAATGAATGAAGCTGCACTGTTTTGACTGCATTTAACATCTCTGCATATTTATCTGCTGCTAATTTACACTTTCATCAACACCTTTGTTTCTAGATGTTGGAGCTTGGCCTGTTTTCCAGTGTAGTCCTGTTTCTCTGACTGTGACTAACTGGATGTGCTCTCTTCA
>NW_015157129.1:0-1358 GCF_000732505.1 Cyprinodon variegatus
TAGGCCACCAATCACCACTCCCACAGCATACGCTGCCATACATCCGAAGATTTTGAGCATGCTCAAAATTTCTTGACGTACTTACCATATGTCGACGTGTGCCAGCGTGTTCCAGCATAGTCATAACTTATAGATAACGTACCCACAACTTATGCAACCTATTTCAGCGTTTTTTTCCAGATTTTCATACGTCAGGTAAATGCTGGCTATATCGTCAAGGTGTGACAAAGGCTTAAGTAGAAATCAATGATCCTTCACAGATACTTCCCTGTTCACTGTCATCTGCTGCAGTTTCTGCTATAGGATTAACCTAAAAAAATTCCACTGTCCTTCCCTTAAAATGTGTCTTCAGACATTTGATTTCCAGTTTATGGATTTAAAAGGTAGCATAAATGAACTTGTATTAGTATAAACAATATAATTCTAAATGCTGATAATTGATTATGCTTGTATTCAGTGTCCCTGATATAAGTTTGTATCAAGTGAACATCAGTTTGCTCATAAGCTCTGAAAAGCGGCTAATTCTTGTAATTGCAAATTCATAAATGTATTCTAAATAGCTGATAACAAAAACCTGTGCATCCCACCTAGAACTAAACCTCAGTATCTAAATAAATCTAAACCCTTCAATTGTTGCCTTGGCTGCAGGTTTAGGGTATTTCCTGTTAGAAGGTGAATCTGTTTTTTGGAGAATTACTCCATCCCTCTCTTTTTTAGCAGCTGCTAAATGAATGTATCCTGACAGGATGATTCTGTCACCACCTTGCTTCAGTAAGGGGAAGGTGTTCTCAGGGTTATAAGCACTGGTACTTTTGTGTGACAAATATGGTTTACATGCTGGCTAATAACATGCCCTTTTGATCAAATTGAACCGAAAAATCTGTGTGTTTGCTGTGTCCCCCTGCATGGCCTGTGGAAAATTAACTCTATTTACCGATGAGGTCATATCTGAAAAAGGTTGAATTGATGGGTTTTGTTTAGGGGTATCAGAGTAAAGATAACAGAATACAAATACATAAACCACATCTTTCCTGCTCTTAGACATTTTATTTTTTTAACACTTGTTAATTTCCTTCTACTTTATAGTTCTGCACTGCTTTGTGTCGATTTCATCAAATACATTAATCAAAGTTTATATTAGAAAGATTCAAGGCACTGTAAATGTAGAGATTCATCCTTGATACTGATGATAGCGAGCTGTGCTTTAATGTTTTCCTTTTCTGCTTTTTGTAGAATCAAGCCCCTTTAGGGTTTTAGAAAGGTCTCGTGAGGACAGATGGACCCGCAGGAACGTGGAGTCACCCTCATCCCCGTCTTCAATGTCGCCATTTCTAAAGGAGGTTAGTGGCACTTTGGAC
>NW_015157130.1:0-1358 GCF_000732505.1 Cyprinodon variegatus
CATAATAATGACTTTTCCACCTCTGTGCTTTGGCATAGGCTTTTTTTTTCTGATTATATAGTATGTATTTTATGTTAAACATAATTGTTCTGTTGTCCACATAATTGAGTTTTATATGTCCAAAAACCATCACAGCAACTTTATGGCCAGGGATTTCTCCATGCCTTCTATGGCATGCTTTCCGTGCACGTCGGCTACTATTCATTCATCCTGTCTGCTGAACTGCTGCTAGTTTTACTCACATGCCTGGAAGATGTCTAGTGCTACTACCACAGATGATCTCGCTCTCAAAATGGAATTGAACGATTCAGATTAGCTAGCTGAATGAATAGAAAGGGTAGAGCGTAGGCGACTGTGGCCTGGGCTGCCTGTCACAACTCCAGTCCGGCGCGCGGATGACTTCATACACACTCCGCTTTGTTTAAAAAATATATAAATATAAAGAATATAACCGCGGACATCTGGGGGACAGTGATTCGCCTACATGTTGTGAATGCTGGCGTACCATAAAGAATAAATGATGAACCGTTTAGTTTGTGCCTTCAAGTCGTTGCCCACAGGAAGACGTTACTTTAATATAACCTAACTGAATATCTTCAGAACGGCTCCAAATGACACAAAACTCATATGGATGAGTAGAACATGATGTAATAATGTAAAATAGAGGGCCCAATGTAAAAAAACAGCGTTCCCCTTTAAGGAGGGCCAGCCCTTGCACGCTGAAAGTACTGTAGGAGCGGCCCACTGGGCAAATCCCCGGTATCCAAGATTACCAGTCCGAACTTGTCAACAACTGTAATAATTTTGACAGGTCCAAAATCTGGTTATTACTCCAACATTGGCTCAAAAAGTTTTTGCACCAATAGGAATAGTCTGATGAAGTCACATAAGACAAAGCTCGGGTGTTTCTGGATTGTAAGAGCTCCATGATAGAGTTGGGAAATTACATTTATCAGATTTAAATAGCTCAAAAGCGAAGCAAAAAAAACGAAGAACTTGTAAGAAAAAGGTCTTAGAAGCCGTGTGGAGATGGCAACTGCTGGCAAACAGCCCAATTAAAGGTTACAACAGGACTGAGCAAGTTAAACTTCTAGCTAGCTCCTTTAAAAATGCCATTAACTATTTATATGTTGAGTATTACACAAAAAAACACAAAGGCTTTCAAAGAATGTCTTCCTTCTTTGGCATGCCTTCAACAAAGGCCATTTCTGATATTTCAGTGAAACATTTTATGTGAAACAGTCTTCTGTTTCACATAAAATCTGAAACAGAAGACTGCTTCTAAATCTGGTATTTTCACAGTGCAATAAAAGGTCTGTCTAATTGAGCAGAGTTGGGAAAAGGGGCAGAGATAAGTT
>NW_015157131.1:0-1358 GCF_000732505.1 Cyprinodon variegatus
AAGCTCATTTTAACTCAGCATTATGTCTTCTGCCAGGGTCCGAGCGCCAAAGAACTTATCTCATTCATGTCAGTAAAACTGTGTTATGATGTCATATATGTCAAATAAGTCAAACCTTATTACCTTCTTGTGTGTCTGTAAATTGAAAACTTTAAAGGAGGCCAACTCACAGATAGTGAGAATGGAAGTAATGTTTTTTTTTTTTTACTATGCCTATAGAATAGTAACTTTGAGAGTATTTAAGGGTTGGATCAACACAGTAACCAAAATTGTAGAGGACTTGAAGAAAACAATGCTGAATCACAAACAGGAGACACAGGACGTCTCTCTGACCCCAACAAAGATGTAGACAGGACATCAATGCTGTGCTGAGAGAGATGAGCGCCTCTTTGGGTGTGCTCTAGGTTGGCATGGAGTACTTACAGGGGGGATAATGTAGGTATGTTAATACAAAAAACCAAGCTTTAACAATAACTTTCTCTGAATCAGTTTTTCTTTCCTATATGGCATCACATTTCAATGATTTTCATTTTACTTCTGCAAACAGTTGTCGGAAAATCTTGATTTCTCTTCAATTATATATTAATTATCCTATTTACTCACTATAAAAGTTTTCACTCAGTCTGTTTCTCTCTCAAGGCCACACCATTCTCTGCATGATGGTGTTTGTAGACCAGACATGGCTTCTTCCCATAACAAACCAGATTCTTTCTCAAGGTTTATTCATAACATGTTACTGTTAACCAAAGTGTTTGTAATTTGTCATGACTTTGACTGCTTTTGCATTGTTGTAAGTAAGGGGGGATGAACGCTGCTCTAGCAGAGCAGGGCAGAATGCTGTGCCATTAGGGCTGTATGATGACTGTTCTCTCTTTACAAAGATATGAATAAATGTGCCGACTGAGTGAAATTCATCGATCTCCGTTTATTTAGCTAGGGTGAATAGCTGAATACTTTTTTCCCACTACACAGATAAGACAAAAGATATGGAGTTACTGAAAGAACAGTACCAAGGTAATCATTAGAGAGAAAACAAACACCTGGATTCATTACTGAAACTTTATATTTAGAATAAATGAAATAATATTGCTTAAATTGATCTCAGTTGTTTCAATACAAGGTATTTGTCATATCACCATTTTAATAATAAATAATCTTACACTATGTGATGGTTGTGTATACCAGATAATTGATACATTTGACATTAGTCACTTTTGCTCAGTTTTTTTGTAAATAATCTTTTTCATATGCAGTCAATTTAGAGGGCAATGCTGATTGAATTATCAGTTTCAAAGTTATTAATGAAGTCAAGAGTCCAGTAATTCCAAGCTGCTTTGAATATGGGAATGTATAAACTT
>NW_015157132.1:0-1358 GCF_000732505.1 Cyprinodon variegatus
AAAAGCCGCCAGTGACACCGTAAAAAGTCGCCAGATTTGTCGCTAGTCGCTTTTTTGAAAAATAGTCGCTGGAGGGGTCTGAAAAGTCGCTGAGTTGGCAACACTGCACCTGGGGCGCTCGCTCTGCCGTATTTTTTCTTCTTCCCCCGCTTCAGTCAAGTGGATGTGATGACGGCGGCAGCGGATGACGTGCGACACAACTAATCGATGATGAAATTCGTTGCCAACGCTTTTAAAAGTCGATTTTTATCGATTTTATTGATTCGTTGTTGCAGCCCTAATTTAGACTAAGACTAAATTGGGAAGGCAATGACTAAATATGACTCAGACTAAAATTGTCACTCTAAGACTAAATTAAAAAAAGCTGCCGAA
The DNA here is from genome assembly GCF_000732505.1 of Cyprinodon variegatus. Classification (NCBI taxonomy): domain Eukaryota; kingdom Metazoa; phylum Chordata; class Actinopteri; order Cyprinodontiformes; family Cyprinodontidae; genus Cyprinodon; species Cyprinodon variegatus. The sequence goes on from NW_015157132.1 coordinate 373, forward strand.
AGTAACATTGATTCACATGTTCAATGTTCCAGCCAACAATCTAATAAGCATTAAAGGTAGGAATTCAAAATCTGCCATAATGTATGTAATTATTTCAGTTAGGTAAAAATAAGCTTAGCATATTTGTGTGTGTGCACTGTTTATAGTTTGTCTTCTAGCCTTTTAACATCCACCTAATTTTCTCGCATATTTTTCACATGACATGACTAAGTTGTTATTTCTATTCTCGAAAATAACAGGCCTTTTTTGGACAGCAGCAATAAAGACATGCTTGCTTGTTGTTGCTACTTTTTAAGGTTTACATTTTGATATGCTGCTATATTTGTGTTAATTGTGCTTTGGTGCTGGCTATGTCCACAAAATTAACTTGGTAGTTGAATTGTGGAGAATCTAAGATTTCCAACGATGTCTAACATGTTGTTAAAGAAAAATGATTATTTTTTAGTTTTTAATACAGTTAATCTTATGGCATGTGTAAAAGGTATGTTGAACACTCATTTTGACCATATTTCTTAATTTTGAACAAGGTTGTGTTAATGATTTAAAACTAAACTATTGATGGGTAAGTATTCAAAGTACAGGAGACCATAAAATGAGTATCTCCTGGGGGGCGAATATCATTTGAGCCTCGAGGGGAGAGGTCTGCTTGGTTTACAGTAGACCAAAAGTCTTCCAGAATAAAACATCTGGGATGGTGTGAAACTGAATACAATGTAGAATGTTAAAACACTAACATTTAGTTTTTACATTTTTCTAAGTATTAATAGCATGGTTTTTAAATGAAAATTGTATTATCTAATATTAGAATTAACTAGTTTAGTAGATGATGAATGTATTTGAAAATTGTACTATCTGTGACAATATCAGAATCAAATGGAAATTGTTTGAATGAAAATGTTTTGTTTAGTATTAGAAAATTGCTCAGGATCTATGCTTAATGGGGTAATGGAATATGTTAGCTTGTATACTTAGGATTGAATATTATG
>NW_015157133.1:0-1358 GCF_000732505.1 Cyprinodon variegatus
GGGGAGGTTCAGTTTTTATCCAGTAAGCCTGGCTCCAGGGAGGAGACCAGTTTAAAGTCCTGCTTCAAGTTCCCGTTCCACGTCCTGTCTCGGCTACCCTCTTCCACTTTGCCTGCCTGTCTGCACCTGATCCTGTCTGCTCCTGTGCGTGACATTAGTCATTTTTTGTTTACTGTAACTAACTTCAGTGTGTTTGAAGCCAGTTTCACTGAAGCCCTTCAGTGTGGTTAACACTGAGCTGCAGTTTTCTGCTTGATGCAGATTCCTGCTCGACGAATGTCTGTATACTGTAGCATAACATTGTTTTAACATGACTCTCCCCCCCCCCCCCAAAAAAAATAAAATAAAATATTAAGTCCATGGATGAGAGAGAGGGTCTCCCGATCATGGTCTAAAGATATATAGTACAGGTTTGTGTAAGTATTAAAAGGAGAGCGATGGTTGATGGTGAAATCATATTAAGCATTTACATTGAATGCTGCACCTCTTGCTTCGATTTATAGTTTTCATTAACTATTTTTGGATCAAAATATTTTTAATTTAATTATTATTATTATTCTCTTTTTAGCTCTATAACAGTGTAACCAGGTCATTTTTCAGCTCTTGTGATTCATCCCCCTACTGCTTGGCTTTTTACTGGTCCTTTAATTCTGATTGGCAGCTCTCGATCAGGAGAACCTCCAAACTGTTAAAGTGTCTCTTTTACATTTTTATGCATTTTTAGTGAATGAACACCTTCAGACAAGTGCTGGAAGTTTTACCATGATATGGCTCATTTACGCAGGGTGGACTGCATCATGTTTATGAGGATCGTTTATGATCATTCACTGAAGTTATCAACGTTTGTTGCATCAGATGTGACGCGTTCGTAATAACTCACTGTGGGAGAAAAAGCATGAAAAATGTACAACCAGAGTATGAAAATGTTGTTGCATGAAGCCCAGTGTCTTTGTTACGCATGAGGCTGCCAGACTTGCATGACTATTTCTCACCTGCAGTCAGATACATCATCCTCACATGGTGTTCTAGAGAGAAAATAGGTTTTACAGATACTAAGTTCTCTAAATATTTAAAGTCGTAGGGAAGCCGCTGTTCCAGCCGTTGCATTTCCGAATTCTCCCGAGTGGCGTCCGACTTTACATGAGTGAATAAAGTGAATTTCATTGGTCGATTATCAAGGGGGCGGGATTGTTGTGGCGGAAGGTTCGCAAGCAAGTTTAATTGTGGCCGGTGTCTCGGAAGCATCGTTGCTAACCAGTTAGCAACTTAGTGCTAGTAGGTTCCCAATGGGAAATTCCATTGGGACCAAGTAGCACTAAATTGGTGACTTAGAAACGACGCTGTCATGGAACGCTATG
>NW_015157134.1:0-1357 GCF_000732505.1 Cyprinodon variegatus
TCACAAATCTGTGAGTTAAAAATGTGGAGCACTGCTGTAAAGCTATTATTGCTGCGTAACAGAAAGAGCATATTCTACAGTACAGTTAGAAAAATACATTACCTACAACCAGCTCAAAACAATGGGAAGTAAGGGCACATTAAATAGAAAACTAATTTATACAACATCCTGCAATCTACTATGGAATCATTCCAATAGGGAATGATTTTGGTCTTTTTGTCATACTTTGTGTTTGTTGCTGTTGAGCCAATTTATTTAGCTAAAGAATTAAGACATTTCAAGCAGGGAAAACACAGAAACACAGATTCCTGTCTTTTTTGTTCCTCTTCCATCTTTATGTTATCCTTGTGTTTTTATAAAGACCAGGATGTCTGATAATTCCTGTAGGACTCTGAAAGGTCTCTGTCTTCTTCTTTTTCCTCTCTGTCTTCATTTTTTCTGTGCTGCATCAGAGAATAGCAGTGAAAGTGAGTATATTGAGTTTTGCTTTAATCAGATCTTCCGCCCCCTGCAGTCACTTAACAGAGAATCCTAACAACTCCTGCTATCCTGGTTAAATCATGTAAAAACCTGCCACAAATGTCACACTTTTTTTTACAATTTAAAGACACAGAAAGTGTCTTCTCTGCCACTTCTTACAGAATAAGCTGCTCTTATGATAACTTGTGAACATTAGTAAATCACAGTGTGTCGATATTTTCTCCTTGCAGCCTCCACCCTGTGAGGAGAAGCCACAGGAGAGCGCCATGGATGAACTGAAATGCATCCTGGTAAAATCAGATTTTCTCTTCTATTTGGTGTTTTATTTCAGACATTTCTATTTAAAATGGGCTGTTTCTAGTTTCAATCTATGTTGAAGTGTTTTTTTTTTTTTTTATCAGTTCTTCTCCAAGTTTTCCTTTGAGTTTTAAATGTATTTTACATTTTTAACCCAGATTCTTTTGCACACTTCACTAGTCTGACCAATGAGTCACTGAGGAATAAAACTTATAAAGGCACCGCCATGCGAGTGAGAATGTGCTCTGTTAATGCTGGGATGTTTATGTTCTGCTGAAGGAGACGGTGAAGAGGAGCCCCAGCCGAGGCTCCCAGGAATCTGGACCTTCACCGCCAGCAAAAAAGGACAGTGAGCTGGAGGTGATCCTCAGGCGCCGCCGCAACAAGGCTGGGGAGGCGGGATCAGGAGGTACATCTAAACCATCCATCCATTCAATTCAATTCAGTTTATTTATGTAGCACCAATTAACAACACGTCATCCCGAGGCACTTTACAGTTCACCAGATCAGACAGTCAAATTGATTTCTATCTAAGGAAAACCAGTTGATTGCATTGACTCATTGACCCAAAAGCAATCCC
>NW_015157135.1:0-1357 GCF_000732505.1 Cyprinodon variegatus
TTTGTGGGAACAAATAAGTATTTTGAGGGAACAAATTCATTTTTTGTGGGAACAAATAAGTATTTTGTTGGAACACATTAACATTTCGTGGAAACAAACTAGTATTTTTTGGGAACAAAGTAACATTTTGTTGGAACAAATAAGTATCTTGTTGGAACAAATTAACATTTCGTGGGAATAAACTAGTATTTTGTGGGAACAAATTAATATTTTGTGGGAACAAATTTGTATTTGTGGAATCAAATTTGTATTTTGTAGGAACAAATCAATATTTTGTGGGAACAAATTAATATTTCGTGTGCACGCTATATATCTTTTTTTCCTCCCATGTCAGTTCTGGGGCTCCATAAGAAAGAACTAATTTATGAATTAGGTTTTTCTTGAGGCCAAAATGTAGATCAGAGCAGTGGTGAGCTGATTTCCTGCAGAGAAGGAAATGCTCTACTGCACAGCATCACAAGCGTATTGTTTTTTTTTTGTACCTTGAAGGGTTTATCTCCACTGTGGGTCAGCATGTGTCTCTGCAGCCAGCTCTGACTAGTGGACGGCGTGTTATACACCTTGCAACCCTTCCAGAGACATACAAACACCTGAGGAACGAACAAACAGACAGGAGAAAGAATCAGACCAGCAGCCGTGACGTTCATGCCAAGACTAACCTTAGTTCTTTGTAGTCTTAATTTCTCCTGAAAACAGCAGCAGGTAGAAGATGTCCAGAAGGTTTGGGATATTCCTAATATTTTTTTCCAAGACAAAGAAAACCATAACATTTAACCATTGCAACCATCTCCTTTGGTAATGTCGCCTTGACACCTCCCCATAAATTGCTGCTGAATGTAATATAGTGAGAAAGAGCAACATACCAGAGACATACATTAGATGTATCTGACTCACATTGAGATGGATAAAAAGAAAAATTTAATGCAGACCAGAGGTATGAGTATATATTAAACCATCATAAATCAACACAGGTAGATTTGGGTTTATTATTATCTTGGAGGATAATGCTGATGAAAAAATGGACATGCAGTTATTAATGCCTGCATAAAAGGTTGGAGGGAATCTGCATGCAGGATTCAATCACCCTACTCATCCACACCGTATCTAAACTTTCAGCAGACTTGTCCAAAAGTTTAGTATTATTGAGTATTAACAAACAGTGGATGGTAAAAAAAAGACCTATTTTATGCACCCTTAACTCTAAATTTATATTAAAAGAAAAACTTTACGCCACCTGAGGCTTTTTAATGCAATCAGCATACTTAAAGGAGAATTCCGGTTTTTAACACTTTTAGCCCATTTTCTGTAGTGTCCAGGATGAAATCGAATGATCGACACCAAAATTTTGACAATTGGT
>NW_015157136.1:0-1357 GCF_000732505.1 Cyprinodon variegatus
AGATTTCAGTACTTTATACAAAACTGATTACATCTTTAGAGAGCTTATCTGACAGTAAAATTGCAAAACACACATTCAGAAATGATAAAAGCAGTAAAACTGAAAAAACTTTTTTTTTTCTCCATTGTAATGGTTAAAATACATTGAGAGACTAATGTGAGGTATTCAAATTTGATAACTTGTTTCTTCTAAACTTCATATCAGTTTGACTTCAATGCATTTATTCTGAGAAGAGCCCCTTCTAAAAATATTTTCTGCAAATGTACAGACAAAAAAAAAACACATAGGGTTCTAACTAAATGTATACCGGTAAACAATGCTCAAATACTTTTCATAGGTCTGAGTGGGATATATCAATAACTGTCTGTCAAAAAAGAAACTGATTGAAAAAAAATATGTGAAATTTACTAGACCCACTAAATGTTCTGGGAAATAACTTGACATGTTGCAGTAAGTCTTTCCGTTTTAGGCATTCTACAACCCAACAAAACCAACCACCATTTAACAAGCTATTGTGCTGCAATAAAAACATAATTATTTTGATTATATAACTGACAAATCCAAGTAAAACAACAGAGAAGAGTTCTTTGCAATCCAAGTCATGCTTGACATGAGCATGTGAAGGCAGTGATGTTTCTTCTTTGTTGTGCAACAAGGACTTACAAGCTCACTCACGCTCCACCAGCCCTGCCAAACCTAGCGAGTGCTCTGTAGGAGCTTTACATCTGTCAGAGCTGTTTTCGTCACACTTGCTTCCACTGCTGAAACTTGATATCAGCAAACATTGTGATTCTGGGGTGAATTTCCAGTTCAGTGCAAAGAGAAGTCCCTGAATTCATTTCGAAGTGCATCCGTGTGTGTGAGTAAAAAGCCTTTTCTTGACACTAAGATCACTGTCAGATGGGCTTTCACTTAAACAGGCAAACACATTTTAGTCCGCTCCTGTACAAGCTGCTTGAGTTCCCGGGTAATGCTAAAACATAATCCAATTGCATCAGGCACAGATAGTTAAAAACAAATGACTTCGCTGTGTCCCAGCAACTGATCAATACTGGCAAATTTTGTTTGAGCTATCTACTTTCCCTCATGTTCTCCTGCACCATTAATCACACAGTAAACCAGGGAGAGTATCTCCTCTAATATTACGTCTCATTAGTTTGTAAGCTAACCAAAATAAGTCTGTTTACACATAACTGCCAAAAACATCCCCAAATTGCAGTTATGGTGAGAAGCCAGGGCTTGTTTGTTTTTACACAATTCTTACTGCCATCCATCCATCCATCCATCCATCCATCCATCCATCCATCCATCCATCCATCCATCCATCCATCCATCCATCCATCCATCCATCCATCCA
>NW_015157137.1:0-1357 GCF_000732505.1 Cyprinodon variegatus
ATTGTCAGAATTCAGTCAGAATTCAGTCAGAAATCTGAGATTAAAGTCAGAATTCTAAGACAAAAGTCAGAATTCTAACTTTTTTCCCATGTTAGACTGAAATAAAATTTAAAAATCAGTTAACTTTTTTCATTATAGAATTGAAAACCTGAAAAAATTTGTATAAAGTTTGAATCCTAATTTTTTTTACGGAAGAGGATTACTCTTCCGTAAAAAAAATTAGGATTCAAACTTTATACAAATTTTTTCAGGTTTTCAATTCTATAATGCAAGTCTATATGGGAGGAATTCAACTGTCAGAGTGCGTGCTCTGGCTTTTGAGCCGTTCTGGTTTTTCCCAACAAATTCTTCTCACTCGCTCATACATCAAAACGTAGGAATTTTTGTCAGGATTCAGGAAATGTAATCCTCATTGGTGTGGGGTTTAAAGTGTTCCTGCAGTTTGGCCCAGACCGGGAAGAAGTCCACACTCCCCCAATAGAAATCATTAAAAGTTGGTATAATCATTCCTCAAAGCCAGCTGATTGTCACAGTTAAACATCCATATCAGTATCTACTATACGTTTTTATTTATTAACCATAATTCAACACAAAGTTTTACTAATTTTGCACATCTTACCAATTTTGAAAACTATCTTCTACAAAAACAGCTCTAACACATTATTCCCCTCTCCATCCTGAATTAAAAAGTGAAAGAATGACACTAACACGCCTTTTAATGCCAGAGTTACAGGCGCAAACCTACTAAATCTGCATATGATTCGATTGTTTTCTGCAGTTTGAAGTTTCTGCTTATTTCCTATTACATTGTCATCTGTTTCTCTACTAATTTCTTTATTCAGTTTCTTTGGCTAATTTTTCTTTTTTCATTCAGCAGAAAACTGCATTCCCACTTTGCTGTTTCTCCGAAACAGCTTTTACTAGTTTATTTTATGTTTATTAATTTATTTAACTGAGATAAGGTCCAGGAAAAAAAAATACTTATACTGCAGAGTCACATAAAAGTACTACGGTTAAACTTCATTTACCACAAAAATCACAGAAACTTCTTAATTAAAAAGTAAAAGAATAACTGCTGTTTTATTTTTCTATTCTACATATTCTATAATCTACATATTCTACACATTAGTTCCAATTTTTTATTTCTCTTTTTCAGTTTCAGTTTAACAAATTGCATTTTTATACATTGTGTTTCTGTCTTCACACACATTGATCGATTCAATGTTGTTGCTGTTTATGCAGACCAGAGGAAAGCGCAGCATGGTCTGTTAAAATTAACTTAAAAAATACATATTGCAAAACTCAATCAAAAAAAGAGAAATATAAAAAGTTTAAATTTGATCAAATAAAATTAGAT
>NW_015157138.1:0-1357 GCF_000732505.1 Cyprinodon variegatus
CCGCGATGCACTTGAGTGAAATAAAGGCCCGGGCCTATATTAGAGAATTTACGGTATTTATCGTCCGTTATAATCTTCAACTTTATTCATTAATTACTTTGTCAATATTTTTGTCTGTTTTATTCTTCCTTTGTATTTTTTTACCCTATTTATTTCTGCCTGCTGTTTTTACATTTCTGTCTGCGTTTCTGCCTCATTATGTAAAAGAGGGGGGGGCGTCTTAGAGGGTCACCTTCTGCCCATTGGTTTGGGACTAGGTCTGCCTAACTTCCAATACTACTATTTAGCAAATAGATTACAATACATCTCTAAATGGATAAAATATAATCCCTTAGATGAGCCCTGGATAGACACAGAACAGGAAATATGCAGTAATATTATAATCTCAGATTTGCTGTTTATTAGCTCTAAGATCAAACGGCACCCATGTTTTAAAAATATTAACATCAGCTCTTCACTGACAGAAAAATTTCTAAAAATAACGAAGTCATCACTTACACCCACGTACATCCATCTGGAATAACCCTGACATTCTACAAAACAATAATGTGATAAACTTTCCACACTGGAAGAATAAAGGTATTAACTATCTGGATCATTTGTTTGAAGGTACGGAGTTTATCACATTTGCTAGATTAAATTTGCAATATGGCATTAACAAAAATAAATTCTTAGAATATGAACAGGGGGTTTGGCTCTCCACAACCACTATTGAGTATTTTTCCTTTGGATAAACTTTCCATGCACAAGTGCACTCTAACAAAGAACTACAGGGTCTTGGTTCCAGGTACTCAGAGATTAACTTCCATACAGAAACCCTACATTCATATCTTCAGGAAACACAGAGTACATGTCAGATTAAATAATACTACTTCAGCGATAGTATCTAGGTGTTACTTTATTGTATCTCTTATATCATGTCTGTTGGTTGATCTGTTCTTTTTCCATCTCTTTGCAGGTAATGAAGCAGACTGAAAATGTTTTTATTATTATCTCCCTTTTATCTCCTCTTTCTTACATCTTTTCTCCTTTTTCTGTTTTTCCTTTCCTGTTCTACTTACATTGCAGTGTTCATATAATCTATAATAATCCCTGCATGAATTATAATAAAGCAAAACACTATGGCGATAGTCGTACTGCTACACTTGTGAAAGTAAAATCTGTTGGGCTCTTTTTGGCATCAAGTTAATTATTCATTATATTATTTTATTATATATGTACAATTATTATTATATATAAAAGAAATAACTCTTTTTTTTCCACTTTTCCCCGATGTATTCCAGCATCCAGCTGCCATGCACGTGGGCATTGTCAGTTTCACTATAGCTCTGGTGAATTTCAATGGTGAAGTCCTCTG
>NW_015157139.1:0-1357 GCF_000732505.1 Cyprinodon variegatus
CTCATTTGTTTTCATCTGCAAGTGAAAAATTTACTTGCGTTAGAAATTGGTTTGGCAACTTATGAAAATGACTTTGGACCATAGGATCAGTCTGAGAGAAGGTTTTGTGGTTTTGAGACTGTTCACACTGACAGGTAACCAGCTGAACTTGATCTCTGGATTGTTTGTTATTTGTAATGTGTCTTAAATGTGTAGAGCTAGATAAAAAGTTGGCGTACAACCTGTCTTCAGACAGTATAGGCAACTCATAAGGCATGATTTTCAGACACTATTGGTGGGTGCATTCATCCAAAATATTCATATTATCAGTGCCAAGTTGGTATTGGTATTGAATCAATACACTCATGGTCAAATTGATTCCTCTGTTTCAGATTCTGTCTTTCATTTAAGTTATAAATGTTCTCTAATAGTCAAACTTTGGCCAGAAGTTCAGCAAAAAAAACGTAACAAAATAAACACATTCAAAGGGATCAAATTGTTGGTTGTAAAGACATGAAGTTTACATTTACATCAGAGTGGGGCGTGGGCTTTTACACCATATATACCCTCCCCCATATGCCGTTTATATACCTGCTCACACATTGAATTAGGTAACACTTGGCCTCTGTTTCCTGAACAAGTTGATAAATTCCAGATATCCAAACCACCCTGCACTCAAACTAAAATTTGTCTGAATGTAAATTGCAGTTTATTTGAGATTCACATTATTCTATGCAATTAAACTTTAATTAAGAAGGCAACTGAAAACATGAGGAACAGCAGAACAATACTTTTTCTGTTCTTCTTCTGAGGTCAGCGACCTGCAGTTCAAACTAAAACCTCTACAAAGACAGATGTAACTCATCTCTATTTCCCTCTCACTAGCAGTTTAAAAGGTTTTTATAACATGTAAAAATCATACATTTTCCTTTACTACTTATACTACTAAATTACCAGTTAACATGACAACAGGTGGTTTGCAGTCCACAGTTGACTACGTTTTGATCATTTTAAAATCTTTTTTATATGTCACATATAAGGTATTCACCCTGTAAAGTTTATTTCTATACATAAAATCAGCTGTCCCATCTGCAAATGGTCCAAAGTGCAGTAGCTAGGTTGCTGACACACAACAAAGGAATTACTCATATTACTCCAATTTTAAAATCTCTCCATTGTTTCCCAGTATTGTTTTGCCCTAATTTTAAACTTCTGGTGCTGACTTTAAACTTCTCGGTGGCCAGGTGCCCTCTTACATTAGAGATCTTTTGTTTTCCATCTTAAGGCTGAGTTTATTAGATGGTGCCGCTGCACCAAGTCTCTGGAATGATCTCCCACTGTGTTCCCTTGATTCAGTGCATGCCTTTAAGAGCGAGAT
>NW_015157140.1:0-1357 GCF_000732505.1 Cyprinodon variegatus
GACAAAAGAAATATGATAGGAAGCACCCTCCTATTCGAATAACACCTATGACGATGACCATTGTGCACTTCTGCTTTGGCTGAAGTGTCCCCACCATTTTTCCTGATTCTGATGGCGTCCTGGTCTCCCAGGTAAAGCGTGACTGTACCTCCTGTGCCCAAGGTTTCATCCTATATATCTCATGTGCTTATAGCTTCTCTTCTATCCAAGGGTGGAATGTGCACATGCATAAAATACAGCATAATATTTTAAGCACAACTGGACATGTACAAAAATGAATGTTGAGTAAATAGTTTGTCAATCAGTGGTAAACCTCTCCTGTAAATTTAGTAAAACAGGTCCAATATGCAGGCTGTTCAGTGTCGCAGTGGGTAGCACTGCTGCCTTGCAGCAAGAAGGTTCTGGGTTCGATTTACCTGCATGGAGTTTGCATGTTCTCCCTGAGCATGTGTGGGTTCTCTCTGGGTACCCCGGCTTCCTTCCACAGTCCAAAAACATGACTGTTAGGTTAAATGGCTCTAAAGTCCCCTTAGGTGTCAGTGTGTGCGTGAATGGTTGTTTGTCCTGTTTTTCTCTGTGTTGCCCTGCGATGGACTGGCGACCTGTCCAGGATGGACCCCGCCTCTCGCCCGTAGACAGCTGGAGGTAGGCACCAGCACCCCTTGCGACCCCACTCAAAATCTGCCGGCAAAACATGTTCACTTTTGTTATCCTGCTGCATGCAGTTTGGATTACGTACATGAAAAATGCCTTCCAGTTGCCTTGGCAAACTGGGCCAGAGGCTGCTGTTGAATGGGATTCCCTGTGACAGCAAACTGCCGGTATGTGGGGGTCTGAGCAGCTAAGACAGCGAAATAATATTGGAAGGCAGGATGGTAATCTGGATGAACTGACTACACAGATAAAGTTTTCAGGTGGACTTTCTCACTTAAAAACATATAAAAACTAATTTTTACTCACTGATCACAGCAAATATAGCTTCCATTTTCCACCACGCAGCTAGAGCAGCAAAGATGCTTCAGCTAAACTTGTACAAACCCCCAAAATATGAAGCAGCACGTGAGTTTTTGATGCTTCTGCTGCTTGCGATCTGAACGCAGCATTATGGGGTCCATGGATTGGGGGTGTGCTAGGGGCGGTGTTTTGCATGAACACGTTCAATGAACAGCGTTCACTGAATACATTCATATTTTTAATAAATGGTGAACTGTATGGATCAGTTTTGAAAGAATAAACGTGAACGAGTGCGACTTTCACTCTGAGAATAATCAAGTGTCCATTATTAGCTATGTAAAGTTATAATTGGACAGCTGCTGTAGAGGTGCGGAGAGCAGAAGAACACTGGCAGAGGTAGATT
>NW_015157141.1:0-1356 GCF_000732505.1 Cyprinodon variegatus
CCCCTCCCTGACCCACCACAGTGGGTAGTTCCAGGCTACATCAACCACAGATGGAACTCAACCCAGACTCTGCACCACTGGCACCTTACAGTCACAGACAATCCCACTCTGCTATGACACCTGTCACACTTTGGACTTTTCTCCAGGCGCATTCATCTTTTTGTTTCTTTTTCTACAGTTGGAAAATAATAATATACATTTCTGTGGGATTTGAACTCATGAGCTTCTAGTTTTAGAGTCAAGGATTTATCATCCATGCCAAACTTTTGGACATTTGTTTTTTTTTTCTCCGGGTGCATTTATCATATATGTTTCTATATAACTTGACAAGCCAATGCTTTGACAAACACCAAATTCCAACAAGGTTTTGATCTTAGGAGCTTCAGGTCCAGGTCTGGTTGTCTCCACCACTGGATCACTGGACCCTCCACGCTTTGACTTGTTCTCATAGCAGATCTATCCGTCCCATCTTTATGTCCAAAGAAGCTTTAGTTTATTTGTTTGTCAGTGTTCATCTCAACATCCAACACAGAGCATTCTGATGAGGTAGAGATCTTTACTTTGACTAGGCCCCCCCATCTCCTTCATTCATTCATCTGCTGATGTGTCTGAGATTATTGTTCTGTTTTGGGTCCAATCATCGAACATCTGACTGCCTGAAAACATCTTCAAAGGTTATTTTGGTTTTTATTTAAACTTTTATTCACCGTTTTTGGCATCATCCCTCATTACTGTCCAAGCTTGACCAATCCGCTTTGACTCGCTCCAAATGATGGGGAATGTTGGGCCATGAAGGATAGTCCAGATTAATCATTTAGATTATGAAGAGAAAGAAACATTTGTTAGCCAGATTGGGATTGGGAAAGTCTTCAGCACAGAGATGTGATGCAATCAGTCAACTAATGAGGCCTTTGAAGGAAGCAGTCCCAGAATAGGGACATACAATTTTTTTAATGCTAACTCTGAGGTGGCCACACTGATTGGCTCATCAATACATTAGATCAACAGCGATGTCCTTCTAGATCCTGTTGGACTCAGCAGGGATGCACTGGGTTTGCCCCTCACAACTATAAATCAACCATCTTTAAATCTTGTGTAAAAATGCCAATACTTTATTCCAGCAACTTAGATTAATAAAAACAAGAAAGTTTTGCACTAATTTTCTGTACAGCAACTTTCCCATCTATGACTTACAATAAAATAGAATACAATCACATTTCCTCCAGTTTATGATAAGTAACTGTTGATGTGCCTGCCTTCTCCACCTGCACCCTTCTCTGGCTCTGACCATCCTTCTTATCTCAGCTGCCATTAGTCAGCAGAACGATTGTTCCCTTTCTGGGTCTAAGTGTTGTA
>NW_015157142.1:0-1356 GCF_000732505.1 Cyprinodon variegatus
GAGCTCGTCTGCCTGGCTGTGTGTTTCCTGGACGGGGCCGCCTGTGGAGCTGGTTGACAGTTGCCTTTTGTATCTATGCTTCTTTTTCTACGTCTGCTTCTGTCTCCTTGAACTCCAGGGCTTTTAATGGCATCTAAAACATTTATTGTTTTTAAATTTGGCAGCTTATATTTAAATGACGCCTTGTACACCTCGGCTTCAAGCAGACACCTCTACCTGCAGTTTTATGACAAGGTGTGGCCCGCTGCTCCAGAGAGCTAATTTTAGCTGATGGCAGCTGGGATGAATTACTTTAGAGGCCCGAAGGCGACATGATAACTGGGAGGGAAATTACTTCAGCTTAATGAAGTACATAACTCATTGTTCACACGCTGCCCAGTCTGTGGCACACACCTTCAATCTGGGAGGACAGCTTAGAGGGCACTACACATCGCTACACATCACCACACATCGCTTTGCAGGAGGTATTTCCTTTGGAAGCTCCTCTTATCAGACCTTGCTCAAACAAAATAAAGAAATAAGAAAACCAAGTCTGGTGCTTCACTTCTTCTACTTCACAGAACTCTACAGATTCTCTCTGGGTTTCTGGACAAGCAGGCTGCTGGCTGATGCAGCTCTGATAGCACATAATGCTACGATATTGGAACAGCTTTAGGTAGCTTTGGCAGGTAGCTTTGAGTAGGTCCTAATCAACATCCAAAATGAAATTAGCATATCTGTAATTTTTGTTAACAGAAGAGGGTTAAACATCAATTTATTTACTTGCCAGTTTCATATAAACTATTATTTAAAACATACAATTTATGCTGTATTCCATTTTTTATTGCATTTTTTTATTATGCCTCTAAAGTTTAATTTAATGTGTTTTCATCATATAGCGCTCTATAAATTGTCTTGGTCTTAAACTGTGCTTTAACAAAAATGTGTCGTGCCTAAAACGTCCCGATTCTCTTGGTCGCTTTTTTCTCAAAATGAAACCAGATGAAACTAAAACTTTTCCAATTTAGGAGTTCTGGATAGAGCAGATGTCAGGAGAGAATTTTCTTTTTATCTAAAATGCTAAATGTTTATTTATTTTTTTACAATCTTGGTATAATTCCTGCTCTAAGTGGGTCTTCTGTGAGCTAAAGTCATGATTTACTTTCTATACTCCAGTTAACGATTAATCGATTACTAACTTAGTTTATTGTTTCAATAATAAACCTACTTTTAAGGCTAGGCTTAAAACTTTCCTTTTTGATAAAGCTTCTAGTTAGAGTGGCTCAGGTTATCCTGATCTATCTCTATAGTTCTGCTGCTATAGGCTTAGACTGCTGGAGGACATAGGGACCCCTTTTTCATCATTCTGCTTCATTC